>NC_061526.1:7507500-7630000 GCF_022379125.1 Scophthalmus maximus
AATACACTACGTATACACTACGAATACACTACATATACTCTACGAATACACTACGAATACACTACGTATACACTACGAATACACTACGAATACAGTACGTATACACTACGAATACCCTACGAATACACTACGTATACACTACGAATACACTACGAATACACTGCGTATACACTACGTATACACTGCGTATACACTACGAATACACTATGAATACACTGCATATACACTACGAATACACTGCCTATACACTACGTATACACTGCGTATACACTACGAATACACTACGTATACACTGCGTATACACTACGAATACACTACGTTTACACTGCGTATACACTAAGAATACACTACGAATACACTGCGTATACACTACGAATACACTGCCTATACACTACGTATACACTGCGTATACAATACAAATACACTACGTATACACTGGGTATACACTGCGTATACACTACGAATACACTACGTTTACACTGTGTATACACTAAGAATACACTACGTATACACTGCGTATACACTACGAATACACTACGTATACACTACGAATACACTACGTATACACTGGGTATACACTACGAATACACTACGTGTATACACTGCATATACACTACCAATACACTACGTATACACTGGGTATACACTACGAATACACTACGTATACACTACGAATACACTACGTATACACTACGAATACACTACGTATACACTGGGTATACACTACGAATACACTACGTATACACTACGAATACACTACGTGTATACACTGCGTATACACTACCAATACACTACGAATACACTGCGTATACACTACGAATACACTGCCTATACACTATGTATACACTGCGTATACACTACGAATACACTACGTATACACTGCGTATACACTACGAATACACTACGTTTACACTGCGTATACACTAAGAATACACTACGTATACACTGCGTATACACTACGAATACACTACGTATACACTACGAATACACTACGTGTATACACTGCGTATACACTACGAATACACTACGTATACACTACGAATACACTACGTGTATACACTGCGTATACACTACCAATACACTACGTATACACTGCGTATACACTACGAATACACTACGTATATAATTCCGCTTTCTGTGTCAGTGTGCATCCATCGACACACCCAGTCGCTCGCTGTTCGTGTATATAGTGCCCCTACGGAATATTTCAGGACAACATCTGGACTGGAGTTCACGTCTGAAGCAGCATCCCTCTGTGGGACACATGATGCTGTTTCCATCGAAGCAACAGGGGAGGTGAGTTCCATAATTCATGCTCATGACGGGGAGATGCTGGACCCTCGTTTCCCACTTCAACAGACCTTGTCCTTTTGAATTATTACAAGAACAAAAAACAAAAAGACGAGAAGAAAGTGGGAAGAGGAGGAGGAGGAGGATGGTGAGTGGAACGTCGTGTGTGTCTGCAAGAACAACATGTGTGTGTGTGTGTGTGCGTGTGTGTCGGAAGGACGACTCAATACACTCTCTCCCTCTCACACACACACACACACACACTCTTCCTGACTGACATCTTCTTGACGGCGCGCCTGCCTCCATTACAAAAAAAAAAAGACTTGAACCAAGTAAAGCTGACAAAACGCTCCCTGGGGGAGGGAGGGAGGGGAGAGAGACATTTTTCGGCCATTTTAACAGTGACGCATGTTCGCCTCTCTCTCTGTCATTAGCATGTCATTGTTTGATTGACAGCCTGCAGCGGAGCGCTCACTTCTGACTGCATTATTTTCTCTGTTTAAAACACACAAAGATGAAGGCGTGAGTATTCATGGAAACATATTTGGATTTGTTGAGCAGATTTTTCCTCCCTCATTCATATTCACATAGAGTGCGGTTCATTAGTTTCGGTACTTTGCTCAAGGGCACGTTTTTCTTTTTTTACCTCGAGCAAAAAGGAGGTTTTCTATGTTTTAATAATCAGGGCGGAGTCCGAGCGTTCACACTTGTGACACTCGGGGAATTTGTCAGCGCCCGCAGGGAAATCGTGAAAATGAATAACTGAGTGCGACCATTTGTTTTCATGTGTCTCTGCCCACTGTGTTACACTTGTCAGGTTTATGATCCTGACAACCGCCGTGTGTCCCTAAGTCCATAAGCGGTGATGATCACCTTTTACTTTTGGCAATTGGGAACCTGTGAGGAGCGATTGTTGTGGCGAAGGGATGTATACGCCAATTCATATTTCACTGCCCATTGGAAGCACAACACTAAAAGCTGTCCTCGGTTTGCAGCCCTGTCGGCAATAATATACAAATGCTCGCATATATACAAATATATGTGGCTGATTCTATGCAGCCACAAATATTCGAGATCAGTGATTGTTTCTTCACTGAAAAAGGGGGCAAATAATTGTTGTTCTGCTCAATTTACACCGAAGTCCATTTGCCAAAGTACAAGATTTTATGACAAGGCTGAACATTTGAGCAGATAGTGGAATATTGCTAGTCTGCTTAATCAGCAATATGTCATAACTGTGTCAAATGTATAAATAATGTAGGCTATCTAATCTTTCAACAGTGTCACAGGACTGTCGAAGAACCAAATTAATTAAATAAATAACATACACCTCATTAAATGTATGGCAACTTTGAAACAATAACCTTTTGGAATGTGAGCTAGCTTCCTGGTTCTGAGGAGCATCGCACATTTACGTTATTGTTATTTCCACACCATCCGTTTGGGGCGGCAGGAAAACAAACCACCTTTACGGTTCCTTTTTGATTTCAAGAAGATGAGTTTGGCAGATATCAATGAGGAGATTTTACGGAAATGTAATTCACATTTTCATGTCGGCATAGTCTATGAGGAATAAGAGATCAGGGGAAAATTGTCTCTTCGTCCTTTTAGCATCATCATCAGAGTGACTACTCAGGAGAGGTAGTGTCACATGCAATAATAATGCTGAAGTGATCTAAATTATTAAATACATGTCACTACATATGTAATAATGTAATACGGAGTGAAACCCATTTTAAAAGAAACCCTCCCAACACTGATAAGGCCTCAGTTCACAGCAATAATATGTTCATAGCTCGGGCAAAGCCGTGTGTCTGCATACAAACACATGAAAGAGATGTTTGTGACCTGGCCCCAGTCATTATGACTCACTGGATGAGATGCCGCTCGCAAAACATATAGCAAGCGCTGCAAGAAGGAGCTGCGAGCCACAATTAGGCTGAGTGAGGGAAGAGGAGGCTGAACGTACAGTAACACAGTCGCTTTATCACTATATGGGCAAAATAAAAATAAACACAGCTGGCAGAGGGAGAGAAAGCTCAGATGAGAAGTATTGTACTAGCAGGATAAATATAACCGCACTCATGTTTTGAATCATAATTGTAAACTTTTTTTTCCTGCAAAAAAAAGTAAAAGTTGTGTTACCAGGCAACAGGAAGGTGGGGTGCAGTGCGATCGAGGTGTCGTGACGTCACGTCAGTACTCACATCCTTCACTTTTATTTAAAGACAGTAGATGATTTTCAAAAAAATAAGCGTGAGATTAAGTGGATTCCTTCACCTTTCGCTGTAGATTGACAAAGACACAAAAGGCTTCGAGGCCTCGGAAGGAATCAAATGTTAAGACAAGGAATTCATAAGAGGCTTCTGCATATCCTGTATTTTCAAAACCTCCCAATGTTTTGCCGAAGCCCAGTTTGATGATGAGAAGAACGAGAGCAGAGCCGATGTGGATGAAGAGACGAGGGAGTCGAGGGGGCAGTTTGACCTTCGTCCCTGTCGGGACCTTGAACATTATTTCGCAGTTGCTGTTGGTTTAAAGTGTTTTTCTGAAAAGCGTCTCTGTGCGTCAGCGGTATAATGCTTCCATTAACTTCTCTGTTCTTTCAGAACGACAGAACAGAAACCATGAGCTGCATTAGCTCACAAAAAAAGGAAAAGGGAGGGGTCACGTCCATGATACTCAATGAAACTTCCAAATATGGAGACTTCAGTACTCGTTGTAAGATTTTGATATATATCAAATAAGTAATATTTACAACATTGAGTCCGATGATCATTTGATTTTCCTTTACGGTTTCCAGCTTCACTTTTTTAAGCTGGAAAAACAATTGCAGCCCAATTCACAAGCGGCCTCGCATATGACTCATGAGAAGAGCGAATTTGTACAAATCGAGGAGATATGTTTGATAAATGTACCACGGCTCAAAATAAATGCCATTAGGCGGCGTCTTTGGCTGACGTCAGCTGTAGCCATGGATTCTTGTAAAATGGCGGAAACCGCGACTGTGGTAGAAATATGAAGGAGCGCCCTCAAGTGGCTCAGAGGTGTACTGCAGATATAAGTCATATCCCTCCAAACTATACACGGGGTTGAAGTGGGCTCGCCTGTTTCATACCCACAACAAGTCTGTATTTCAATGTCCAGAGTTTTTTAAAATCTTCATCATAACTGATATTTCTTGGGCTCAACCAGACCATATCTCTCCTGTCCAGATGATACCTCCTTGTGTTTTCCATGAATAATGAAACTCGGGGGAATGATATACTGGATTTATAGTATTAAGTAATAGATAAAATAGAATTACAAATGTATAAATTGAAATAAATGCGAAATAAACCCCCAGAATGGGTAATAATGTGCCATCGGGTGTGAAAAATTACAGAACTGAAAGTTAACAAGAGGTTCAGAGAGAAGAAATTCAAAAAGGACTCTCTTTTTTTAAAGTTTGTTCCTTGGGGAAGTTTTTTCTTTATCAGATAGATTCGCTCTTCATTACAACTGATCCCTGCAGCCGAACAAACCCACACACACACACACACACACACACATTCCAAAAGTAATTAAACTTTGTAGCTGCACTGCGCCGACGAAACACATCGATTCTGGCTTTGGGACCAAAGATAACGTTTAATATTTCATCTTTTCTTTCTCCACAGCAAATGGCAAACTGGGAAAAGCAGGACATAAACACATGCGAGGAAATGTTAAGAGCGTTTACGTGACCTTCACGCTCCGCTGGCGGAGTGTGGAGAGAAGATAGAGGAGCGGGATGACGAGGAGCGAGAGGAGGGAAGGGAGGGAAGCTCCCCCCGACCGGAGGGCCAGAGAGACTAATTAACTTGAGAGACATGACCTTTCTCTCCTCCTCCCTGAGAGGAAACATGTGTGTCACGGAGTGTGTGTGTGTGTGTGTGTGTGTGTCTGGAATCAATACGAGGGCACAGTCATCACAGCCCGATGGACCAGTACATCATGTCATCGCCATGTGAGAGCTGGAGAGCGAGAGGCTGGGAGGGAGGGAGGGAGTTCCCAGTTTGAACTGTGACTGCGCTTTAACGTCACCTGAAGAACTTGTCTGACATCACACAAGTGAGTGTGTTGTATCTGTGTGTGTGTGTGTGTGTGTGAACTCAGGACCAACAACGTGCCGGACCTCGAAATACGTTTGTGAGAAAAACTTCTCCCTCGTCTAATATCAGCAGGCGCCGTTCTGCCAACCAGCACAACTGAGCTCATTAATGTGAAGATGTGAAACTTGTTTGGAAGCTGCAACTTTCCCCGAGTGAATGAGACCGAGAGCAAGACAGTGTGTGTGTGTGTGTGTGTGTGTGTGTGTGTACGGGGATGCCTTTAAATAGACGCCATCGGATGCAGTGGGAGGACGAGAGGAGACAGAGGTGAAAAAGAGGGAGGAAGAGACGGGGAAATCAAGCATCCGCTGTGGGGGGATAATTAGGAAATCCAAGTGTGTGCATGTGTATTGTACATACTGTATGTCCGCCTGTGTGTGTGTGTGTGTGTGTGTGTGTGGGAGTTTTCCTGTTCAAGGACAGATGGTGCCACAAAACACTGAGCGCTGATGAACATGGCGACATCATCTCTGAGCTCTGAGGATGTGTGTGTGTGTGTGTGTGTTAGTACACACTTTGCAGTATTTGTATCACATACTGGAGAACAGCTGAGCGTGTGTGTGTGTGTGTGTGTGTTCGTGTCCTGATGAACTCACCAGTTGCCGGAAGCTGATTTGATCTTCACGTGGAACGGGCTCCTCTGGATGAGCTGCTCTGGTCTCGTGTTGCATTCATGTGCCCGTTAAACACAGCTTCTCCAGACGGGCGTTGTCCGACATGTCACTTGTGCTGTTCAGCCTGAAACGGAAAAAAAGGGAACGTGTCGTTAGACCAAATCCAGACTACTACTATTTGCCGTGACGAGCGCGTTCCGCTCTTGCCGCCGTCAAAGTGCGTCACCGGTTGAGCCGGGGAAGGATCAACGCCCTGGATCCTTCGTTGCTCGGGATTCGGAGGACGCATTTGAAGGAGCCTTCGTCGCGCTCAAACCTTCGATGGAGGCGGCTGCCTGAATTTTGGTCGAGATATTTGGGTCTGGACCAGAGTGTTGGACCAACAACAGGGAGGTGTTCAGCATTGATTTGGCAGAACTAGAGAGAAACTGTCTAATGAGCAGAGAACATATTCTCATTTTTCTATAGAAAGGAAAAGAAAAACAAAAAGACGAGTCTGCTCTATTGGGGAGTTAGTGCGTCCGTGCGTGTCCCATATAGCTGGACAACTCTATATTTGTATTGACTTCTGAGAACAACACAAATTGATTCCCTCGTCTGCCTCTTCTCTCTCCAGGTAATTGTTGAATCCACGGTGAAGATGTGTTACAGACGCCGCCGGTGCAGCCGCCATGACGAGGAGCACGAGGGTCGACGCCGCACGAGCGAAACTGTCAGTTTCACAGTCATCTGCAGGCCTCAGTCTAGATTTTTCCAAGTTTCTTGACTTTTATCTGTCCAGTGAAATGTAACACTTAGTTTTCTCTTCATAAATCTAAACAAAACAGAAAGAGAGGCTAATGAAGTTTGTTAATTCGCCCTAATTAGATCCCTGGTTACCACTCAATGGACTGAGCCCTGGGCCAATCACAGAGCTCCGCTGAAACGTTAGTCAACAATGCGTTTTTCCTCAATCCTCAGAAAGATTTTTTCACCACGAGAGTTATTTAATGAGACGTCAAAAAGCTCTGATTGTCGGCGGCTCCGAGGGAAGTAAACTCTCGATCCGTAAGATCATCGCACTTGATTACATTTTGTTTTTGAAAAAGATGGAGGTGTAATTAGTCTGAAGTTGGAATAAACACTTGGTGTGAAGCCTCAGGAACTTATACTTTGGGGGAAAAAACGGTTTACTTTATGATATATTGCATCATTTCATTATGGATAACTTCAGTTCAAGCTGAGGTCACGTTAGATGCATAATAAATAACCCGAGCGTACGGCTTCCAGGAAATTAAAGGACCGGACCAGAGTTTTTGAACGTTATATAAAGCAGACGTGCACAGTTTCCTCCAGAGGGTTTTTTAAAACTTCGTGGAAGGTAATCGATCAACTGAAGACAGAGTGATGATGTGCACCATCTCTGCCACATCTGTGCTTGTATCTGGTTAAATGAAATCGCAGACGGCTTCTAACTTCCAGGAAGTGAGAGCTATCACCTCAGGTTTTCCAGTGAACGTTGGAGGTTCAGCATGTTCTGTACTCGCATGTCCTTTCTCCAGTTTCTCTGCAAAGAAGAAATTGTTTGAAAAAGGGACTTCCAGTTCCCCTTTTCACGAAGCAGGCATCACGCCCGGGACACCTTAGACACACGCTCTATGAGAGTTATTATTATTAATTCAGCATCTGCAGATGGACTCATCATTGCACGAGTTGTGCAGATGAGCGAGCAGCGTTTCCAAACGTCTTTGGAGGTTTCATATGCAACCTCCGAACGATGGAACGCAGCATCACCCGCCGACATGAAGTTCGCAGGCGCGGTACACATTTCCATGGCAACGGCGAGCTCCACCGATCAGGGACGTGGATGACTGACTTTAGGATTTTGGGTAGTTCGTCTCAGTGACATTGGGAATAAAACATGGAAGGTCGATTTCATACGGACTCGTGGCGTCTACATCGTCTTCACAACCTCACAGAACGGGAACGGGAACGTGATTTTCCATTCCTGAACCACATCCTGATGTTGGAGGACGAGGAACAAGTCAGAGGGAAAATCCCGAGTGTTTTCACAGAATTCCCTCTCCAGCCATTCTATAATTTGACAGATGAATATCGCCGCTTGCCTCCTCCCCTGTCCTTATCTGCAATAATGATGGAGACGTAACAGGAGCAGATTGTGAGAGAAATGGAACCATCCAGGCGTCACGAGGGGGTTTGCACGTAATTACATCTCTCGGTAACAACAGCCCTAACACCTCCGGCAGCGCGGGCAATTAAATGAAACAATAAAGCCGTCGTGTGAGGTATAAAGACACTTCTGAATGATGCAGCCTTTCTTTATAGAGGCCATGTTGTCCTGACACACTCCCTCACATAGAGATACACACACCGATATGGAATAACAACACTATAAAATTTGCTGCGCTAAGGACGCGAGGGGCCATCTTTCTTTTTTTAGCTCTACACTTTAAGAGTGAAGAGGAGGAGAGGGCAGACCTCAGAGTGAAACAGAGGGACCGGAATCGTGATGAGAAGATGGAGGGAAAGACTGGAAGACAAAAAAGAAGAAGAAAGATATAGAGGAGGAGAGAGAAGAGAAGGAAAGAGATGACGGACGAAGGGGAAGAGAGATGAGAAGCTGGATCACAGACGGGACCCGCAGCTCGTTACCTCAGAGTGTACACTCAGATCAATGGGACGGCTTCACACACACACACACACACACACACACACACACACACGCGCGCGCGCGCGCTCAAGTAGCAACTTTCTGCTGATTGCTCTTCGCTCTTAAGGGATTTCTTCTCTTGGTTGAAATCGTCGATGCGCAATCAATACCGTTTCCATACTCAAGGGCAAAGCATGACACACACACGCGCGGACGCACACATCCCCTTCAACCTTGGCGTTTCCCGCCGAGAAGCTCAAATATTGCAATAAAAGACGTTTACCCAGCTAAGTGAATGTTTAACCCCGCAAATCAATATTGGCCATTGGTTCGTACAAATTCATCAAAATGCTAAGTCATGATTTGAACTCCCCCCCCCCCCCGAGACGAGACAAGACCTTTGCGGTGACCTCATCCCATTCCGATCACCGGATGAATCAATTGATTCAAAGTGCCGAGTCATGATTTTAAATATCTCTTTAAGGAATCGGGCGACTAAGCAAAAAAACCCTCTCCAGTTCGAACAAGCACATAAATATGATGCACCGAGGCTGAAACAAGGTTTCATCAGGGAGCGATTTCGGCACCGCGGCTCACAACCTGTCACTTCCTGTGGCAGTTAGGAGCCAAATACACTCGTAAAGTGTCGGTGTCTTCATCAGCCGTGATTTGAAAACTGTCCGTCATCGATTATGTATCTTGCCAAGTCCGTGAAATGAAGTCCAGTTTGTGTGAGTCACTGCCGGGATGAAGTCCGGGAGGAAACAAGACAACGCATATGACAACCATCTCAAGCTTCTATTGATCATAAACTTGCTCTCTTATCATATGATCTCATGTAATATGTGACGTCATGATGAGGTCACATGGACACAAGCCGAGGCTTATCAACAGATTCTTCACATATCACATGGTCGGACATCGTGACGTGGTTATGACGCAATGCATCACGTAATAACACGGTGTAAATGACGTCATGATGACATCATGATTAAATGACATCATGATTAAATATAAAATATACAGTATGCAGTGCACAGTGCAGGGTATGAACGTTCTGACTGCCAGGTGCGTATTCCTCTTGATCCCCGGCTTCCCGAACCAGAGGTGACGTTGCTGCAACGCACTCTGTTCCGAATTATTGATATTTTAATGGTTTCCACGGTGAAAAACTGAAATTTAATTCTGGTTTTAAATGACTTTTGAAGTCTTTTAAACTGATCTGCAGTCCGACTCTCACTCCGTGTGGCAGGAACGGGAACGAGAGAGGAACCACTCTCTCTTCCAGAAAGGTGCCTGGCAAAAGGATTTTTCAAGTATTAAGGTGAAACTGTTGCGTAATGTTGCTTTAATAGAAAGTGGAGAGGGGTTTCACTTTTAACGAGCTTAAAAACTTTTTTTCAAGTCCACGTTGGAAACGGAACATCCAGATCGGTCGCTCATCATCCCACCGTCAGCTGAGGTGGTAAACAGCCAGTCACAAAGGAGTGTGTGTGTGTGTGTGTGTGTGTGTGTGAAATTCCACGAACAAGCTGCACTGAATATAAAAGGACGTCACATAGCGAGAGGTTGGCAGCGGTTGAGATTATAATATTTATAACCAAACAAAGTACGGTTACTTGGGGATCATTATCATATACATCATTTTGGCTTCCGTGACAAAAGACACCAATGATTCCCGTGTGTGTGTGTGTGTGTGTGTAAAACATAATGAGCTTGGCTTCAAGGAACTTTACGGAGGCTGCACATTTAACGAACGCTGACACTAAAGTAACACGCCAACGACACACATGTTGTGATCACCAAATCGTCTGTTTCCTGGCTTGAAAGGTGATACGGACACACGTGTCCTTCATTCTGTACGTTTGTACATTGTGGATTTATATTGGAGTCAGAATTTGAATGCGAGTCAGTCTTTGACGTTTCCCTGATTCGTTTCTTGCCTTTACACTTGGAATAAAAATATTATAGGTTGTTGTTTAAACCTGCAGATAGAATCATTCTGTGGCGCTAATATTAATACTGTAAATGTACAGTATGACTCACTGACGCCTACATGAGCTACAGTACCTACGACAGGAGAAGTCTCTCGTCCCTTCTGATCACTGTCTCCGTCTCTCGCCTCCTTCCTCCAGCTCCATTATCTCTCCATTAGAAACCAGCACGAGCCGAGTAATTGTCTCCGATGACGACGTCCTGATGGCAAAAACAGCCCATTGGAGGGGAGATGCCGTCTGTGTGTGTGTGTGTGTGTGTCACATAATGTGAACCAGTAAATGTTGAGCTGAAGACGTGCGTTAAGGTTAGGTTTAAATTAAGGGATTAGGGTTAAAGGTCGAGGGTGAGGTTAGTTCAAGGGTAAAGATTAGGGTAATGGTAAAGTTAAGGTTAAGGGTTTGAGTGCAGGTTGTCGAAAGACTCAGATTATGATTGAGGTTAAGATTAGGATAAGGGTAGATTCAGGTTTTGGTTCTGGTTGGGATTTGTTCAATATTAGATAAGGTTGGGTTTAAATTCAGGTTAAGGGATGAGGTTTAGCCTAACATTAGGTCAAGTCAGGTTTAGGTGAAGGGTTAAGGTTAGGTTTACTTTAATATGAGATGAGGTTGGTTTAGGTTCAGGGTGTGTTGAGTGTCAGGATTATGCACATAGTAGCCAAATATATAAAATATGAGTCTACAAGGAATTAATGTGAGTCAACACTGTTCTGAAGACCCTGACTAAAGCAGATAGTATTGTCTCTCTCTCTCTCTCTCTGTGTGTGTGTGTGTGTGAGTGTGTGTGTGTGTGTGAGTGTGTGTGTCTGCGTGTGTGTCTGTGTGTGTCTGCCAACCTGCTAGAGTCTTGACCAATGCTGATAATATTCTCTCAGAGCCTCGTTCCAGCCTTTTAACTCGACTGTGTGTGTGTGTGTGTGTGTGTGTGTGTATGAGATTGACTTTGTGTGTGTGTGTGATTGACTTTGTGTCTGTGCATGTGTGTGTGACTCTGCTTCAAAATGAAGTCTGAGGCGCCTGAATGAGTCGGCTGACGACGGGAGAGAAGCCGATCAAGCAAACAAGTGTGTGTGAGTGTTTTCTTTCATGAATCTGTGAGGCGGCAGCAGAGAGAGAGAGAGAGAGAGGGAGAAAAGGGTGGAGAGACATCGAGTCTGACTCCATACAGACGCATTGAAATTCATGTGTTGACCCAGAGGCTGAAAACACAAAATCATTTACCAAAAAAACCAAAAGGACTTGTCTTTGATTTCAGAGGACGAAGCTGAACAACGGCTGTCAGAGGATGAGAGAGCAGAGAGGAGGAGGAGGAGCTGCAGGGGACGACTTCCGAATCAGAACAACGCGATGCCTACGCTCACAGAATTTAATATCCACTTTAGTAAATGTTTGACTTCTTTCAGCGAAATTAAATATCATGATCTTGGATTGGAACGTTGAGGCTGAGCAGGTTTTCCAGCAAGAACCAGTTCAGCCACAGCAAAGGGGAAGATGAAGAGACGGCCAAAGAACCGTAAAGGTTTCCTTGGGGAAATGAATTCAGCGTCTAGTTATGTATCATGCTCTTTGTATCAAAGTTTAATATCCATCAGTAGCTGTCTGTTTGCCCGTTGATCCATCCCGTCTCATCACGTCTTCACCTTCTTTCCTCTCTGGACAAACCTCTTCCCCCCTCCACCCTGCTGCACCTCAGCCCTTTCATCCGTTAAACTCTTTATTACTTCTGTCACTTTCTGTTACACTTCACTTCCTCCTAAATCTGCCTCCTCCTTCTCTCATCTCTACTTTCTGGACCCTCTGCGTCGCCGCCATTAATCTCTTCTCATCCCCGAACTGCCCTCCGACTCCGCGTCTCCTCCTCCGTCTTCATATAATCTCCCTCCTCCTAAAAATTACCCTCGTCACTTCTCCTCCGCCTCGCTCGTTCCTCTTGTGTTTTTATCGCCCGCATCTTCCTCCGTGCGTCACCTTCTCGGTTTGTCGTGCTCGGAGCCGCGGGTTCATCTCTTGTGGCCAAGTGGACCCGAGATCGGAGCCGAGGATCGCAACGGTAAATAAAACGCTCGAGACATTCAGTGTTTTGTTTTTCAAGGACTGCGTGAAATGTGTTTTTTCATGCGCGAACTTGCCCATCGCTCGTCTTATCACCGAAGCTCAGGCTCGGCAAATAATCTCCCATCACGCAGTTTCATTCCAGAGCAGCTCCCTGCCGCCCATATTTCTTTTCTTAAGCCTTGTTCCTCCTGAGAAGGTTTCCCCATGTGAAGCAACATGGACGAGACAAGGTCAACAATATGAAATCATAAATCCTGGAATATTGTTCCTCAGAGAAGTATCCTTTTGTCCTCTTTGTCTAGCCAAGGCAGTTTGTGGGAGTTTTGTATGATGGTTGATGAACTGCATGTTGACCATGTGTCAGCCAGGTATCTACTGATGTTGTTCTGAATTCTGCCCGACGATGAAAAGTAATAACGTCATGTATGTTTTAACGGGAGAGCGACAGAGAGAGTGAGAGAGAGGGGTAAAGAGCGCTGCACACAGCTCGACAACCAAGCAATAACGCAAAACAGAGATCACTTCATGTAAAACGCTTTCAGATCATTATGGAACCGTGGTGGAACAAATTAAACTATGACACAGCAGGCAGACCTCTGTGTGTGTGTGTGTGTGTGTTTGTGTGTGTGTGTGTCGTACCTCCCCCCCTCGACCAGTTAGCACCAAAAGTAAATCATGTGGAGAAACTCTCCCAAGTAACAATCCCACCAAGTTTGGTTGACGACTTATTTAGTAAAAACACAAAACACTTAAAACACGACCCAAGGATATGCCACGCTAAGTGTTAGAAAATGAATGGATGAAGAAAGACATGGGAAAGATATGAGATGAAAAAGATAACCCTTCAATTACAAGCAAGAAGCGATGAGAGGAACTGAAAGTCCACCGGTATTCATCCTGAGCGCAACATTAAAATTAATATCTGGATCAAGTTTCGTGTCATCACTGGAACCAAGGCTCAAATTAAAAGAGATTCTCGTTGTAGGTCAGAGGTCGGATCACGATGCGCCACGGCCTCAGAACGTCAGGATGAAACCTCAGAGCAGATAATTCATCGCTGTGTAGTTAAAAATGATCCGACAACCTGCGACAGACGACCACCACCAATCTAAATTCCGACTCGGTCCTGTGATATTTACTGACATTAGAAGTTGACAAGGTTTCCCAGGACGACGCTCTGTGAATCAAGGGATGCTGAAGGCCACGGACGAATCATAGCGTGCGTGTGAAGACTTCACGTGAAGCTGCCGTTGTGGCATCGAGAGAGAAAAGATTCTTTCTTGACCTTGAAACAAACCCCGTCGGACAACCATGACACGGCGACACCGCTACAGCTGCGGCGTCCGCATCTCTTTGAATGGGACGGCAGGAGGCCTCGGCGGCGCCGATCACACACACGACACACACACCCCGACACACACTCGCAGCAGACGCGAAGAAGAGGAAGATGGAAGGACACGTGGAGGGAGACAGCGAGAGAGGAGAGTGATCGTCCCAAAACAGGTCACTGTTGAAATGTTTGCACTTCCTGCAACAGTGTGTGTCTTTTCATGTGTGTGTGTGTGTGTGTGTGTGTGGTTTCCATTAATCTCCTTCTCCCCACGGTGTCGACTTGAAGATGCTGCCGGAGCCTCAGTGACTACAGATTACAGATAAGGAAAATTACACTGTCAGAATTTATCAGCGCAAACATCATCTGTGTGAATGTGTGTGTGTGTGTGTGTGTGTGTGTGTGTGTGTGTCTGTGTGTGTGTGTGTGTTCCTGTGCTTCGGAGACAGAGGGTTTTCTTGCTTGAGCATATGTGTGTGTGTGTGTCTGTGTGTGTGTGTGTGTGTGTGTGTGTGTGTGTGTGTGTGTGTCTGTGTGTGTGTGTGTGTGTGTGTGTGTGTGTGTGTGTAATGTGCATGATTTTTTATTCGTCCTGGGTGGGAGACCCCACGCACCGTCTGTCTCCGACTGGTTCAGTATGCACTGCCACAGAGAGATGAGGAGGAGGTGGAGGAAGAGGAAGGATAAAAAAATGATGAGGTGCAAAAAGCCAAAGCAACAGCAAGAGGAAGAGGAAGTAGAGGAAAAAAAAAGAGAAAACAGGGCGTTTATGCTGAGAGGTTTTTCTAATTTGTTTCAACAGATGAATCCAATCACTTTGCAGCAACAAGCTCCTCATGACTTTTCAGCATCACGTCTGCAGCCATTTTGTCAGAGCAGGAGCTGGAGGTTTGGAATCTTTTTTTCCTCCCCTTGTCTTTCCCCAAATGGTGGATTTCTTTCGTCTGCAGAGGTGAGAGGGAGCGTGGGAGGGGGACGGACGGGGGAGATGAGAGGAGGAGGTGAGGGACAAAAGAGAACATACAGGCTGGAGCAGGATGAGGAGGAGGAGGTGTTCCCTTCTCCATCATGTTTGTTTTTCATTAGGGTTTTTTTAATCTAATGAGGTGGAGACAAGAGGGAGACAGGAGGGAAAAGATGGAACCCACACAGAGAGAGGCCGTGGCTCAGGCAGGAAGTGAAGGAGGAAACATGGAAAAATTCAAGAGGAACAAGAGGTTACGCACGTGTGTGTGTGTGTGTATGTGTGTGCGCGTGTGTGTGTGTGCGCGCGTGTGTGCGTGCGCGTGTGTCTCGCTCATACTGGAGAGAGACGGAGACAAAGACTCGAGAAACTTGTTGCCTCCCTCCTGGCGCTTTGTCCACAGATTGTGTGTGGAGGATTTCAGCTGTTGGTCAACCGTCATCGGACAAAGGTCGCGGGACACGAGCGGACATGGTGGTGCTGTCGTTTGGGACGTGGCCCTGACGAGGTGTGACCGGTGTCGGTGTGTAACGTCCCGCGTCCTCCTCTGTCCACTTACACACTCCATAACTCATTCGTGTGTGTGTGTGTGTTAAACGGAGCGTGGGCCGGAACCTGTGCCGTGTTTCCACAACATGAGTCAGCCTCCTCTGAATACATGAATAATGAATTATATATTGTGTGTGTGTGTGTGTGTGTGTGTGTCTCTCGGGCACAAACACAGATTCAGACGTGTGTGTGTGTGTGTGTGTGTGTGTTTTAATGTGAGTGTATCTGTTTGATGTGTGTTTTATGTGTAAATGCCTGTAAGGCAGCGAGTGTGTGGGCAAGAACGTGTGTGTGTGCATGTGTGTGTGTGTGTGCCAAGTTTGGAATTGCTGAAAACTAAAATGACAGGAGGGATTCTCTGTTCTCTTCTCTGTGTTTGGACGGAACTAGGTACAGAAACATGAAAATGTATATTTGACAGAACCAGACGAAATGGACGAGGTTCACCTACGGTTCTCTGCTTCACATGTTACTGGATGTTTATTAAAACATGTAGACTGTAGGTGGAATAAATCTGCTCCTGTGTTTGTGCAAACGGAACGGTCCATCTTCACTGGATATATTTACATCGCAACAAGAAATTCCAGAAGTTTTCGGGTTCTAATATCCATACGTGAAATTTGAAACTGTATGTAAAACAGAAACAGCTCTTTCTAAAAAAAATTTACACAGAACCAATCAGTCCCATCTTTTATAAACTACCAACTATCGTAATAAAGATTTTCCAAATGTATTTTTCCTCCCCCTTAATCTCCATATTCCCTCCATCTCTTCCCTTCCTCCTCTATCCTTAATGCCTCCTCCTGGAGACACTGACAAAGCTCCACCAGACACACACACACACACACACACACACACACAGACACACACAGACACACAGACACACACACACACACACACACACACAGACACACACACACACACACAGACACACACACACACACACACACAGACACACACACACACAGACACACACACACACACACACACACACAGACACACACACACACAGACACACACACACACACACGTTGTGACAATCGTCTAGAACCGACCACAGGTCTCCAATCCGCCTCCCTTGTGCCGTGGCTATGCTTATTAGCCACGAGTTAATTACCCGGCGGAGCGCCCCGCGGGATTGGCCAGCCCCACGCTTAAGCCAATTAACATGCAGCTCAGCGAGCAGGACGGGGTCGACTGTGAAGAGGAACTGGTGGAAACCAGAGAAGTTCAGTGAAATGTGGAGAAGATCTCGTCAATCTGTCATCAAACAAAAGGTTTTTTAAAAGATTAGTTGAGTGTATGTTAGCATTCAATAATCCAGCGGGACCGGGCGCCATAATTCCAGTGTGTATGCAACATAAATTTATGTCGTTTATTGTTCATCAGGCGCAGCAGAAGCGGCTTTGTGCAGCTCGTCGGATCGTTCGCGGGTCATTGTGCTGCCGGAGCGACGCGGAGCCGCTGCAGAGCTGCAGCAGATAATCGGCTTCGGTTTCCTGCGTTCCGTCACCGAGAGACTCAGTGGAGACTGGAGGGGGGAGGTGGTGTGCAGCAGGTGACGCTCGGTGGGCCACAGGTCCACACGGTTCACCTGTGGCTGTGTATGTACACAAGCAAAACACGCATGCGGCAAGTATGTGTTTGTGTGTGTGTGTGTGTGTGTGTGTGTGTGTGTGTGTGTGTGTGTGTGTGTGTGTGTGTGCTCACGATGTGCTTCTTTGTGCAACTCGTCCTCGAAAGGCAAACGCGCATGCGAGTCGTCTCTGCGCGTCTCAGCCTCCACATTGCAGGCGCTGTGCGACACAGAAATACACACAGCATGCACAATGAGGAGGCCGCGACACGCTGCGACATGCCGCGACGTCGGCCGCGCTACACGCCAATCACGCGCTGATCAACGACCAGATGAGTCCGAGTGGCTGGTAGCTGACAGGAAGCACGAAAAGACGGGCCGGCAAAGATCCTCCGCCGGACGCAACGGTGGTTCATATGATCAGAACATTGTCAGATACTCAAGAGGTTTGCACCGATGGTGCGTTCAGAGCAAACGCTTAGCACATTTTTCACGCGATGAGCTTGGATACAAAGTCGATGCAAAGACGCGAGCAAACACGGACTGTGTGTGAAGAATACGACATGAAGAACAGTTGCGTCACCCGAGCGATGGCCGGGCCAATTTCTGTCTTCAAAATCATTCTGGGTCAAAATAAACAAAGTGAGGATTGGTTGTTGAGTGAGAAATGAAGTATCAAATCAAACCAATCTCTTGGATCTTCCTCACTCGGCCAACTCTTAACTATTTCTTCATTTCACTGAGCTCATCAGCGTCCGTCTCCGCCGCCGGCCTCCTCGTTTTACGATGACAGATGAGCCTGCGGAAGGTCCGGGGAGTTACACTGTACTTACTGTAATAAGCCCTGTGACAGTCGCTCCTCGTTCCCGTTAATGAGCCTGAGCTCGCACGAGGATCTGTCAACGACCTGTCGATGCTACTGCTACCACTACGACTACAATGAGCCCTCCTCTGTTTCCAGGTAAATCATATTCACATATACCGTGAACACACACTCCTACATGTGAACTCGAACGCGTGTGCGGACACGCACGCCCTCGTGTAGTCTCTCCACTGACACCCGGCCCGGTGGCAGCGGGAGATGAAGTCCTCCTCGCTGCTCGTGCTGCGGCCGAGGACCGACACTTTCACACTAATTGGAGAGGAGGCAAGTGGAACGGTCGACTTGATCGTGACACCACACTGCTCCTTTACTCCCCGTCGTGGCAGAGAGCCTGATAATTCAACCTAAAGACAATAGAGGGGGAGCGTCCAGAACATCCTGTCATACTGTACTGGAACTGGACTTATTATTATACTAATTGGCTTTTACGACATCGCGTCACGCGAATATTCGATATATATTTGAAATATTTGCACGATTGATGCGTTGCTCCTAATTGTGGTGGCGCTCGTGCAGGTTTTTTCCCCCAATATTCCGACACCACATGAATGAACTGTTAGTCCGAGTTTGGAAATTGCACTGTAAATAGAACTTGCAACTTTTTCTTGTGATGCAACACAGGAAATGATATTTTTCAAATGTGACCAGATACTTTCAGGTACTAATTAGATATTCGCGTCACGCAAATATTTCGCAGGAGTCCAAATATTTCACCTCGAGTGAAGCGAATTGCGCAAATTTCACGTCTTTGCGTTGCGTCACTCGCCCAGGATTTGTTTGGAATACATATTTTGACCTGAACAGACGATTCCCACAACTTCTCGTTTTCTTTTTCACTCACGTGCAAGCTGCTAATTTACTCAACATTGGTATTGATGCTCTCAGCTGCCTTTATCTCTTAATATTACTGTGAGCTCACAGCTGGGTCGTATTTCAGATCGGTGATGAACGACATGGTTGTCGTCCTCTCAGGCTGAACGCAGGCTGCTGCTGCCGCCGCCTGATTGGACGTTGCAACCTTTATTCCTCCGCACCGCCTTTTTGAAATCCACAGCTACAACTGCGCAGCTGGAAATTCAGTATTATACAGTAGAAGCCTCTTAACTGTCTTTGTTTGTACTGGATTCACAAAGGACATAATGTGCCTCATTAGTGTTGACACATCTTTACCGTGTCCCCCTCCTCCCCCTCCTCCCCCTCAGGCTCTTCTCTTCATTGGCCGAGGCGAGCGGCAGATACTCGGTGGGCCTATTGAATTGGATTTGGCTGACAGCTTATTAATTAATTTTTGACATGGATTATATTACTTAAGAGCAGACGACGGTACAGAGTCTATCTTCATGCCAGAGGCTCTCGTCTTTTTTCAGCCCGAGGGTTTAATTTGTGAAACGACAGAAAGGTCTTTTTCCTGCGTTTTACTTTGTCGAGGGACGATATATTATATATTATATATATTATATATTATTATAAAAAATGCTCACAAACTGACACTTTCATTCATAAACCTGCGTCTTTCTGCTGCTCGTCTCGCAGACGCCCCCTCGAGTCGTCCCGGCTTCTCCTATCCACCTCATGACTCAAGAGGTCGCGGTCCAGACTACGGAATCGTGTGAGTCAGAACTATTTTGCATCCTGCGGCGCGTCATTGAGTGTTTTCTATCGGAAAAGTTATATCTGTGATTTCTCCGGGGCCAAATCAGAAGAGTTTGAAATGTTCCTTCATCCTGGTGAGACAAAACAAACGGAGGCGGGAGAACGTCTGTAAGCTCATGACGACAGAACAAAAGCCAAAGGTTTGCACTTTGTTACCATAACAACCGGCTGGAAAACTCCCTCTGCAGCTAATATTGCTCCGAATGTATTTAAATTAAAATCTGAATATGTTTTCCATTAATTAAGCAAACAAACCTTTCATGTCTTTCTCTTCAATCGGGGGTTCGGGCCCCACATGTGGAACTGGCCCCCAGATACTTAAGGCCGCCTGTACTTTCTCTGTATGTATTTGGCTACATGTTGTATGATAAAATAAATTAATAGGAAAAAGCCCTTCACCTCTGAAACATCTTACTGCATTAATATGAATGATTCCATCAAAGTGCGTCAGCGTTTTTCAAATGACCTCATGTAATTGTTTTTGTTAAAAGGACATTTACATTTTGTCCTGCGACCTTCAGACGACCTTGTAAACGCACTGAGAGCGATTCTCTCAATTCGATTTGGCAAAAGACGCACGGATGAGAGAGATGAAGGGAATAACAAAATGAAGATAAGATGCTCGATATGGACTGGACCGATTTTTCCTGTATCCTTCTTTGTTGTGACGACTTCCTGTCGGCTCGATCCACTTCCTCGCATTGTGCCGAAATTCAAATCCCAAAACAATCCGGATACGTGAGCGACCGGTGTGGTGGCGATGGTGGAGTGGAGCTGTGGTGTCGAGGCTCCCTTCCCATAGACACTCTCGTCCAATCACAACGCCTTAGCTATCAATCGTGACGTGTTGCCTTGTTTTCATAAAATAAAATAAAAAATTACTGGAAAAATTACAGAATCCATCTTGGGGGGAACATTTTCTGGCTTTTTAGTTTGGTTCATTTCTCATCTGGAAACATGGAGGGGGGCGACCTATACTGCAGCCAGACACCAGGGGGCGATCATGATGATTTGACTTCACATTTCTGAAACCGTCAGGTCTTATGTTTGCAACCAATTACAGAGCCGACCTTCTGACTAAATGTATAATATATTCAGTCTGTGGGTGTCGACAGATTTCCAACATCCTGCTGCACCGGGAAGAATCTGCGCTTCCTCGGGAAAAAACAGTCTGCACATATTCCTTTTTTTTAAATTACGCTTCCGTGTTTCGCATGTGTCATGTTGTAAACTTCACAACAGATCACAAAGGTTCTCTCTTATTGACACCAGCACCATCAGGCCTTCAAACCGACATCGCCGGATCAAAGCAAACAAGCAGCTCTGAATATATGAATACAGAAGTAAACAGACTTCTGTGTGTGTGTGTGTGTGTGTGTGTGTGTGTGTGTGTGTGTGTGTGCGTGTGTGCATGTCAGGATGTAGCACGTTGAAACATAATGAGAGTCGTGTGCGAAGGATGAACATGAGAGACAAACAGTGCACATGCAGGTGTGTGTGTGTGTGTGTGTGTGTGTTTAAGACACACACTCACGTTGTGTTCTCCCATTCGACCCGCGCGGTCAGAGGCTAATAGCAACATGCGAGTGAGCCACGAGTGACTCATCCCGCACCTCCGGGAGCGTGCGGCCTCCCCCTACAGTCGTTTACAGTTATATTAAAAAGTTGCGTCATGGTTCCTTGTTTTGTTTTATCCATGATCTTCTCAGATCCCACCGGCTGCGACTGACTCATACGGGAGGGGGTTGAACAGAAACACACAAAGACGAGAGCGAAACTTTCAGCAACAGGACGTAGAGCCTGTATCTCTCTGCTCTGACCAGCAGGGGGCGACTCCATATGGAAAACCATGAGAAAGTTTCCATCTAAATGTCGAGCGAATCTTCAGTGAACTTTTAAACAGTAAGCAAAAAAGAACACGTGAATTACGTGTGTCTCCGTCAGCTGGTTTGGAGCCAACAACATAGAGATGTTTGGTCAGAAGATGGCGCTATAGACAGAAACGTCCGTCGTCTCCTTCGCACCTGAGGAATGTTCTGCTCGTTCAAACCTCCGTCCCCATGTGGTGAGAAACACAAAGAAGCACCTTTGAGGCCCTGACGCTGGCTGAGCTGTGTGTAGGTGTGTGTTTGTAGTCTGTTGTTTGTGTGTGAGTGGGCGGAGGTTGGGAGGTGGAGTGTGTGTGTGAGTGTGTGTGTGTGTGTGTGAGCAGTAAAATATCAAAAGCTTGAATTCTCGAAATCGCCCAGCGTCCCTGAGCACGTTCAGGAATGATCCATCGCTCACATGTGGAGAATATCAAACAGACAGTCAAGATTTTAAACTGTGTTCACGACGTGCGATGTTATGAGCACTCAGCACCTCGTCAATCACCTGGGATTCAAACACGCAGGGTTTCACACGCGTCACAAACCGATGGAACCGATCCCGTCACTTTGTGCAGTTCTCTTCTTCTTCTTCCCCATACGGTTCCACCATCGCATCCCGCTCACAGTGCGACAGCTGCGGCGTCATCACATGGAGAAGCTGCAGTAGGCGGAGCTAGATACTGAGGTCCTGAACGTCTGATGACCCGATAGGATGCTGGCGCATTGGAAGATGGCGGACAAATGAAGAAATTTAACTCTCTCGGCAAATGTTCTTTTTTCCCCCATCACTAGTCAGAAAAATTGTTATGTTCTTGCTTCTGAAAACGATTTAATATTATAATATTTTTCACAGCACGACTGTACGCGAACTGCACCCTTGTTTATTGTTTGTCTATAATCTCCTTACTGCGATCTAATGACTGATAAAACTGTAGAATCCCAGTAAGACGGCAGTGGGAGTCACTGTGAGCTCAGCTGTCGATTGTCTAAGACACAAAAAAGAAGAAAAAAAGAAAATCAGCTATAGTGTTCGGATCAATAGTCCGACTGGGCAGATGTCAATAACCATTATGTTGTGGTGTGTGTGCGTGTGTGTGTGTGTGTGTGTGTGTGTGTGTGTGTGTGTGGGTGTGGATTCCATTTACAGTCGCTGCCTCAGTGGAAACGTAGAAGCTAATGAGCCTCTATATTGAATTTGACTGCAACTGTACATTACTGTCTCTCACTCTCTCTCTCTCTCTCACACACGCACACACACACACACACGCACACACACACACACACACACACCCGCCACAGTCTGCACAGCATTGCGTGATAGCAGGGCTACACAAACAGTTGGACATCTGCATGACTAAAAAACCTTGGGGGAAACCTGCTGTGTGTGTGTGTGTGTGTGTGTGCGTGTGTGTGTGTGTGTGTCTGTGATCACTCATGCGTGTGTGTGTTGGTCTTTACATGGACGGAGGATCACTCAACTGGGACAGAAACTGAAGGAAAAGTCTCAAAAATACTTGGAATTTGATATTATTCATTATCGATTTAATACTTTTAGAGTGTTTAACCTTCTCCTGCTCATTTAAAGACAGATTTAAAAAAACTTCTGTCCAGTTGTTCTTTGATTCGGCACGCTCATGTTGCTCTCACTCCTAATCGTCCAATCTCATTTCATTTAAATCAACACACAAGCATTTTTAATTTGTCTTTTTTTGTTTTTTTAAAGTGAGAAACGTCAAGAAATAAAAAGACGTAGAGAAAAAAATTGGGGAAAAATAACTCTTATGAAAGAGCATGGGAGGTCGGAGAAGGAGAAGAGGAAGTCTTCCTCACACCTCCTCATTGCGTGCCACCAGCTCAGTCTGATACTGTACATACTGTACACAGCAGGGGCGAGAGAGTTGAACAGAGGGTGTGTGTGTGTGTGTGTGTGTGTGTGTGTGTGAGAGAGAGAGAAAGTGCTGCTGTCTGCAGAAACACTCACTCTCACATTAGCGGAGAACTGATTGTTTTTACGCTCCATCGCTCTGAGAGGCTGAAGCACTCACACGCCGAGGTGAAAGGTCAAACCCATTTCTCCTCCATTGATTCTCTAACTGAAGAGCTCAACGCATCTTCAGGACAACTCCTTCCTCCTCCTCCTCCCTCTGACATATATATATACAAATATATATATATATATATATATATATATATATATACGAACTCAGGGGGGATAATGAGTCAGAGAAGATCGAAATGCTAAAAAAGGGATTGTTGGTCTGTTGTTTGTTGTGATTATGTCTCGTCAGACGAGAATAAGGTGTCGGTGGCAAAGTCACGGCTTTGACTTTGAACGCACCACGAGGCAGGAACATACTGACGCTGCATCGACACTGGAACCAAATCAAAAAGAAAGTCCCCACCGAAAAATGTCCTCAACCAATTGTAGAAGATTTCTTTTTTCAGTCAAATGTAAACTCCACCTCTCACTCTTTCACTCTCACTAAGCATCGGCCCGTTGTCATCCACTCATCCACTCATCCACTC
The DNA here is from genome assembly GCF_022379125.1 of Scophthalmus maximus. Lineage (NCBI taxonomy): Eukaryota > Metazoa > Chordata > Actinopteri > Pleuronectiformes > Scophthalmidae > Scophthalmus > Scophthalmus maximus. The sequence goes on from NC_061526.1 coordinate 7,531,589, forward strand.
ATCTACTCATCCACTCATCCACTCATCTACTCATCCGCTCATCCGCTCATCCACTCATCCACTCATCCGCTCATCTACTCATCCGCTCATCCGCTCATCCACTCATCCGCTCATCCACTCATCCACTCATCCGCTCATCCGCTCATCCACTCATCCACTCATTCACTCATCCGCTCATCCGCTCATCCACTCATCCACTCATCCGCTCATCCGCTCATCCACTCATCCACTCATCCGCTCATCCGCTCATCCACTCATCCACTCATCCACTCATCCGCTCATCCACTCATCCACTCATCCGCTCATCCGCTCATCCGCTCATCCACTCATCCACTCATTCACTCATCCGCTCATCCGCTCATCCGACGGCGGCGACCACAGTTCCAATCCATCTCCCTTTTATCGTCTCCGGTTCCCGGCTCTTTTCCACTCGTCTTCCTCTCTTCAACATCCACGTCACGTTCACCTCCCACCAACCCTAACCCTCTGTCCATCATCTTTCTCTTCGCTGGCTCCTGATTCTCTTCTTTTCCACCTTGATCCGGCCTGTTCTCCGTCAATGTGAAGCGTCAGTCACAGGCAGACGAAGGTTCGAGGGTCACACTGGAAGGAGAACTCGAGGTTTCGTCCAGCCTCGTGTCTCCGAACAAAAGTTCAGAAACGAGCAGGAAGCTCTACAGGCTCCAGGATCCGGTTGGAACCTGCTGTCGACACCTCCCAGCCGCTGAAGGCCCCCGTCTTAACGTCTCCACTCCGTCACCGTGGCGCGGCGAGGACAGACAGAGGCTTTCGGAAGCACGGAGGGGTTCGTGGCAAGTTGTTCGGTGGTCGTATAAGCGGAGGGGAGCCGGTCGGGCATCTGTGTGAAGGGACCCTGGTGTCCGTCTGATCCTGTTCCAGAGCGTCTGCTCAGCTGCGGCGGCGCCGGTGAGCGGCGAGGCGACACTCGACCGGGCGGCGTGGCAGCGGAGCAGACGGACACGAGGTCGCCAGTCGACGCGCTGGGTCAACCGCTCGGGCTTAGAAAGAAATCTCTATGGGAATTCTGCAGGAGTTACGTCCTGATTCCAGCAGCTTCAGCAGCAGTGACACACATCAAGAGTCATCATAACTCAGTCAGAACGCGACACTGAGATTATTAGATTTAGGGTTTTATACTTTCCGAGGAATCGTGGTCATCTTGTCCGTGTAAAGAACCTCCCAACAAGCTCCTGTACAGGACACGTCTACAGGTGCTGATGTGCCATAATGTTACTGGATATAGTTTTAGATTTAATATCCTGATCCATGATGAAACTTTAACAACGCTGCTTCCTGGAGCTAATTATCCCCAGAGGGAAGAGTGTATATATCGATGAGGAACTCATAAACGTCTGGATGAATATTCCTCCTCCTCCGCCGCGTCGTACACGAGCATCAGTGCTGCAGGCAGAGTGAAAATGAATAAATAGGATGAACAAATACTTCTTCTTCTGCTACTTGCGTTGGAGAAGCAGATCAAATGAAAAGTGTCCGAGCAGCATGAGGAGCAGCAGCAGGCGGAGATCAGGTCAGAATCATGGGTCCACAGTTGACTGAGACGCAGGAGGTGAAACACAAACTGGTCGTATCCTGTTCCACCAGCTGCTCGTGAAAAGCACTGCGGTGTGGTTTTTAAAAGCCGGTAAGTGTCTTTGAGTCCCGTCCATTACGGAGTTTGCCTTTCACGCGTGAAGAAAAGTCCCGGAAATGGTCCAGAGCAACATCTGCAGGCACATTTGCGTCGTCACTTCTGGAAAAAGCTCAGGAAAAAAATGTCCAGACTTAACTTTTTTCATTTCCAGAATGAGACAAACATGGTCCAAGTTCGCATGAATAGAAAATCGTTTCATGCAGAATTCAGAATGGTACGAAAACAAAAGCGACACATTGAGAACGGATCACGTTCCCTGTCGGGGAAAAAAAAGGGTTGGGAATGTTATGGATTGAGGACTGAGGAGGAGGAGGAGGAGGTTTGAACACTTTTTAATACGCAGTCACATATTGTTCTCATGTGCTTCAATTCCCCTCGTATTTCTGTACCTTCTCTCCATCAGTCTCCTCCTCAGTGGCACCGACTCTCCCTCATCCATCATCGCCTTGTCCTCCTCTTTCTACCTCGTGATCACTCACTCCATCTCTCCGACCCGTCCAGACCTTCCCCGCGCGCTCCCTCCGCGGCTCCCGCTTCATCCGCAAGGTTCACGTCGCCTTCGACGCTTCGATTCCTCGGAGCATTTGAGGGCGAGGGATCTGTCTTCGTGGCTTCATGACTCTGACTGCTCGTTCACATCTCCTCATCAATCCCATCATCCATCTCCCTCCCTGTCGTCCACTTCGCATCATTCGCTCATTCGTTCAGCTTCAAGGCGCCTTCGTCCGTCACTCTACCTGCTTCTTCCTTCACCTATGGAAATATTGATTTCCTCTTGAATGAGCTGTACAATTATTGTGCTATTCCCGCTATAGACCGTTTTATACAAATCTATACATATATACAGACGTATATATTGTCAATCAATAAACGAAACTTCATAATAACAGAGGGCAGCCGTCTGACAATAATCACCACGCGTGTCTGATCATGTGAACATGGATCATGTCCTCTGCAGTGACCTCCATCAGAACCACCGTCCCGTCCACTGTCCCGTCCACCGTCCCGTCCACCGTCACGTCGCCCGCTCGCTCGCCCTGAATCGTCCGCACAGAGACGCCCGTTTGTTTTGTGTTGAGGGTAAATGTGAAGAGCTCGGATCCAATTACTTGGTGAAAAATTGCTAATAGAGTTATCTGCCTTCGCAGCGTGAAGGTGGGTGGCGTCGGAACACCGGGACAAACACAGCAGATAACGCTAATCCCACACAACAAGCGCGCACGCACACACACACACACACACACACACACACACACACACACACGTCCCGATAAGAGGATGAAAATTATAGAAAACAGGTGGAAATGTCGAATCCGGCACTTCTGCTTTTTTCTTTTAATTTGCTTGAGGGACGTGACGGATAACATACAAACTAAACGGGAGGAATGAAAGATGAAAGACTTGTCGCCAAAAAGAGAAAGAGAGAGAGAGTGTGTGTGTGTGTGTCAAAGTCTTTGTACCAAAGTTAAAGTGAGACACTAACGTCGGAGGTGAAAGACGAGCGGAGAGAAGACGCGTGTGTCGAACCTATGTGATGAAAGGGATTGTGGGAAAAGAAAAAAAGTCAGGCTGACTTTGAAGTGCGGCTGACCTCTGACCTCTGACCTCTGACCTCTGACCCGTCCAGAGCACTGAGTCTTTCATCACATTCATCATAATTCCCATTTCTTCAAAGCGAGATTTCTCGTGATGCAGCTAATCTGTGAACCCGCAGGAGATGAAAAGATGAGGAGAGGACACATACGAAGCAATATATTATTATTATTAAAACATAAATCATAGAAGAAGACGGACACTGTCGTTTTTCAGTCAGGGACGATTTACAGCAGCGGATTGCTGCAGGTCGGATTGAACCTTTTCTTCTCATCACTTCAGAAAAAGGTCTGCTTGTATTGTATATTCATAGATTATTGTTATGGATTATCCATCAATATTTCAAGCTTTCAAGCTGACACTAGTGATGTGTAAGTTTTAAAAAGGGGTTCAAAGATAAAGTTTTATTTTGAGTCGCAGCAATTATTCGATTATTTATCGATTAATCGGCTTAAGTTTTTTTTTAAATACGTTTTTTATGGGTTAAGATGATAAACTCGAAAATTCAGGAAAAAAACCTGAACAGAATTCAGTTTTTCCGGATTCAACAAGGTTACTATCGTCCAGATTTTTTTGATGAAAACTTCTGAGATAATAAGTAAATACTGTGGAAAGAAGCAGGACATACAGTCGGTCATGTGACGACTTCATTCCTCGAGTATGTGGCAACATATCGTGTGTGAGAGAGCGGAGCAAACAACATTCCATACGCCCTCAGATATGAGCGACGGGATTCGTCCGCTCTTATCAGCGGCGGAGCAAACTGGAGAACGTGTTTCTCACCTCGACAGATGCAGACGCACAATCTGTGGAATCAACTGTTAATCGTGACGACTTTAGTTTCCATGTGGTTTCTCAGATCCTTTCTTTCTTTTCCTTCTGTAATCTTCGCACCGTTTTGATCGCAGATGGTTTTGTTTTCCCTGGGACTCGCCTCAGAGTCAACGATCGCACCCTTGTGGAGATTTACCGACAGTGACAAGGTTCGCTAATTGATATTCCATCATTAAAAATATATTTAAAACTTCTTCTGTGTTTTGGGGCAGGAAGGGAAAAATAAAATGTGCTTTACGTCTGGTGGTATGGCTTCAAAACAGCACTGTGTGTGTGTGTGTGTGTGTGTGTGTGTGTGTGTGTTCTCTTCTGTTAATACTCAGTGGCAGTAGGAGGCAGACAAAAGACATCTGCTCACAGTCAGACACACACACGCATGCACACACACACACACACCAAACCAAAGCCTAGATAGGTGTGTGTGTTTGGTTATCTGGTTGACATTAGTGTGTCATGGGCGCAGGGTGAAATAAACAGACTGAGTGGTCATGTGGTCACCTACGTGTGTGTGCACTGTTGTTTTAGCTAATGTCACAGACTCACACACTCACCCACGTGGAAACCTGTGTATCTCCGTGCTGACGGTTGAGCGAACAATGCCCCGCGGCATTGTGGGACACCTGCCACCAGCGCCGGGACACGGAGGAACGACGGCTGGAGACTTTCACTGGCAGCCAAGACTCGGTGATCTGCTTATCGACGCTCCGCACGCCCACAGCGCTTCCGGGGGTCCGCAGCTCCCCGTGGGAACGCGGGAAGCCAGTAATAATCTCCGTCCCCAACGAGACACGTCACGTGACCGCTCAGGTGTAAACAGGAAGTAGATCTGCTGATGGTGAAAAGTCCGAGCAGGGACGACGAGGTGGAAGTGTCCCTGACAGGAAGTGTTAGCGACGTCAAGTCGTTAACCAATCAGGAAGTAGAACGTGGGGCGTCTGCGTCATCGCGTACGTAACGCCGCTGCGTCTGTTATGATATTGCTCTCTCTCGTTTCTGTACGATGGACGACGCGTCTCCACTTCCTCTACTGCCGGTGAATGATCCGGCAGGAAATCATTTTTAAGAAGTAAATCTTAACTACAAAATAAATCTGTACGTCAGAACGTCGTGTTGGTTTGAAGGCAACACAAGTCTCCTCTTCTGCTATCAGCAGGTTGCACATTTTATTTTGAAAGGGCTGCTGTCAATATGTTGCCTAGACTTGTTATTATTTTCCCCGACGTCAGACTAAATGTCAGCTCCCTGCAGGCGATAATAAAGTCTGGCGTGTTTAAACACCTGACGGTTGTTTTCCAGCGCGATGCAGCAGCAGCATGATTCCTCATCTCCTCCTCCTCCTCCTCTGCTGCTGCGGAGCCGAAGACGATCCCGGTGTGACGAGGAATGAAAAGAATGATTCAGTCCCTTATTCCCAGACTGACAGCGGGTCAGGATCGAGAGGGAAACAGGGCGGGACACGGACGACAGCTGAGGGAACGTGGGGAAACGTGATGAACTGTACAAAGTGTAAAAAAGACTCGAGCGCTAAAGTTGAACCGAGATGGAAAAATCAATAGGATGAACGTAGAGGAAGAGGAAGAGCGAAGATCTGAAATCAATAAACCTCTCTTCTCCCGCTGCAGCGGACGGAATCAACTCCATTTTTTAACTTCTCACCTGAGGACGTTTCATCCCAGCGAGTTAAATTCCATCATCTGCTGCAGATTTTCATGGGACGTGGAGGAAGTTCATCACTGCTCCACAGCAGTTTGACTCATAACGTGACGCGCAGACAAATTACGGAAATTAACCCTTGAAAATTAAATGAATTTAAAATTTCCATTTCAAATCATTTAGGGAAAATACGACCTTGATATTAAGATCATATGGAAATACATTGCGATAAATAAACTGTAAACAACGACATACTTTCCTCAACTCAAAACTTGTTTGTCTATATTTTCATAACTTTTAAATGGTGACATTTCAAAGTGACTCCTTCATGAGATGCAAAATGTATTGTTATTAATTACTTTTAAATGTATTTACATTAACTTTCCTCATCATCTTACATGCTCATATGAATATGTGTTCCTTATTCTCCAAATCGTCTATAACGTCAAAAATACCTGGCTCCCTTTATTCCTATTCCTTCACAGACCGATCATCTTTCCTTTCCTCTGATTGAGTCTAATCTAAAGTGTCGTTATCAAATTAGTTTTGTCTGTTTTCTGGTTGTTCGTCGTCTTGATTTTTGTTCCTCATCGTCGCCACGTTAAAGAATTTTATCCTACGTTAATAAATTCCTGATACATAAACGTCTCTGAACTGCTGCAGCCACATTTATATTTTCTTCATTGTCGTTTGATGATATAGAACCGATGTTTGTATTGAATCGCTCGGACAGACGTGTAACTCTGAGGAGACCTCGGATGATGTTACGTTTCATCTGTTTGTCTCAATAACCATTTTTTTTATTATTGTTTTTATCTTTTCCCCCCATTTCTCTGATTTACTGCTGCTGGCTTCTCTCTTTCTCTCTGTCGTTTGCTTTTCTTTCACCATCTGTTGTTCTCTCTCTGTCTTTCATCGATCGCCCCCGTGTGTGTGTGTGTGTGTGTGTGTGTGCGTGTGTGTGCTTGCATTTCCAAAAAGGTGACCCTTGGATTTGCAGTTGAAAGACGAATGTGAACGATTTCCATTGTCTTTTTTAGTTTGTATTATCTTTCTTTCATTATTTTCTTCTTGGAAGAGAAAAAAGGGCAAATTAGGAAACACATTAAAATAATTGGTTATGCAAATCTGATTCATCTAATTAACTTGAACACACACACAAGGACAATAGCAGTTTATAATGTGTGTGTGTGTGTGTGTGTGTGTGTGTGTGTGTGTGTGTGTGTGAGTAATGGTCATTGCAGTGTGTGTACAACAGTACAAACTTTCTAATTTGTGATATTTCCAGACCCTTCATTAAATATTGTCTTTCAGGAAGTCCAACCAACGGGCGGTAACTCGTGGAGCCGACCGACAGAAAAAGATCTAAAGGCGAGAGTGTGTGTGAAATCTCTCTAAGCTCTTTTCCAGATCCCGTCTGAGCGCTTGCTTAGTAGGCCAGACGTAGAGGGGGATTTGACTTCAGGTGAGTACCAGCCCGGCTCCGCTCTACTCGCTCAGTTCCCGCGGAAAAAAAGGAGATTTCAGGAAGTCCGTCCTCCCCCCTGGTGACGCCACGACTGTCCTGACTGACAACAGCGAGTACTTGATTCACTTGATCCAGATTTCCATTAAATCTGAACGGAATAAAACAACAAAGCCCCCGACCAGGAGAACGTCTTCCCAAGTTCAAGACCATTCTCCACTGGAATAAATGAACTCAAAACCTCAGAGCGAGAACTTCATCATCTCCAGCGACAAACAGCAAACGCCGCAGTGTTTTCTAAAAATGTCTTCTGGAGAAAAATCTACACGTGGGCTGAAGACAGTCACAGAGTCGGACATTAAGACAGAGAAAGTGCCATTTTGGCAGCATATATGGTTTCTGAAGTGTGTGTGTGTGTGTGTGTGTGTGTGTGTGTGTGTGTGTGTGTGTGTAAGTCACTGTATCAGACTGTAGGGCGGTTCTTTAAGAGTTCAGTAAAGAGAAGAGGTGAGTGGAATACAGAGCGAGAGAAGAAGAAGAAGAAGAAAAAAGAGGAGAACAAAGGGATGAAGAGGAAGGGAAGGAAGGAAATGAGGAAGAGAAAGAGCGGATGGAGGCTGTGTGGAAGGAAAACATGAGGATGAACGACAGGAATGAGAAAGGGAAGAGAAAAAAGAGATGAATGAATGAAGAAAGGATGAGGCAGGTAGAAGCACAAGGACAAAAGAGCCAAAGAACGAGTGGTGGAGACAAGATGGAGACTGAAAGAGATGAGGGAGAGAGGGATGACGGATACAAGAGAAGAGGATGAAAGGAGGAGGGAGGCAGAGGGACATACAGGAAGAACAGAAGCATCCTCTTCAGTAACACAGGACAAGATGGAGGGGAAGACAGTGAAGAGAGATACAGGAGAAGGAAGGAAAAGGAGGAGAGAAAGAAAGAGACTGCAGTCGGGCTGATAGTAACAGAGCTCAGGAGGATCGTCTACGAAGACAAGGGCGACGTGAAAAATGTGCTTGGCGTTTGGTGAGAATACAACGGTTACAGGTGGTTCGATGGATGAATGAAATGTGAATCATGCAAAGCTGCTTAAAAAAACACAGAGAGCTGGAAATGAGCACATGAGAAAGAAAAAGGAGATATATACATATATATACACATATATATATATATATGTATATATATATATATAAAAGAGGGAACGAATCAGGTACAAGATTAGTTTGTTTCTCTTTTCAAACATTACATTAACATTTTATCCTGCAGCTTAATTGAATTCATGCAGCCTGTGTGTGTGTGTGTGTGTGTGTGTGTGTGTGTGTGTGTGTGTGTGTGTGTGTGTGTGTGTGTGTGTGTGTCTGTGTGTGTGCGTGTGTGTGTGCGCTCACTCATCCATATTTTAAGCTCCTGCAGCACTTGACAAACGACATCAGGGAATTGTGGGAAGTCTCGACGCTGCTCAAACCAACGTACACATACTGTACTCAAACACACACACACACACACACACACACACACACACACACACACACACACACACTGACAGATGTGAAGCAAATCCTTTTTTCCCGGGACAGAGACTCTGCGGGAACCCTCGGGACAGGCGGGGGAAGGCGTCGTGTGTCTGACAGCAGGGATAACATTTGCGTGCGTGTGCGCGGGAGCGTGGGAGCCGCCGCCGTCGTCGCTACGTGACATCCCTCTCAGGTGTGTGTGTGTGTGTGTGAACACACTCAGGTGGGATTGTTCACCTGGAGAGTGGAACTGAGTGAACGTCTGTGGGGAGCGTGAAGCAGAGATCAGCGTCGGAGCCGTCAGGAGCCGATGCAGCCGCGGGACTTCCTGCATCGCAGGTCGCGTCAGGAAGTGAGGCGCTCACGTCGGGACCGGCAGGAAGTCCGTCCTCCCCCCTGGTGACGCCACAACTGTCCTGACTGACAACAGCGAGTAATTGATTCACTTGATCCAGATTTCCATTAAATCTGAACGAAATACAACAACAAAGCCCCCGACCAGGAGAACGTCTTCCCCAGTTCAAGACCATTCTCCACTGGAATAAATGACCCACGTCCGTCAATCAACACAAGCCAGTTGCTGGCGGCTCAGACGCGATTACGCAGCACAACAAAGATGGTTTGAAGAGAAGATGAACTCTGGTGTCTCTGATAAACAAAACCGAGAGACATAAACGTCCGGGCCAAAGCCTGTAACTTTGCTCTGCTTCACTTTATCAACATCCAATTTGGCAGAGACAATGTTCACATGTTGCTCTGTAGATTTCAAGGGGAATGGGCCTCATCTGCATTATAACATGGGGAGTGTTCACTTAATACGATGTGGGTGTTTTCCAGGTACACATCATCTGAACTCTGACCTCTTGACGTTCATGTTCTTCCCACCTTCCTCCTCCTCTCTGATCTACTCCCTGGTGTCTGGTCTCTCTCTCCGGCGACAGTCTGACGACCGGGAGCAGATCCAACGAGGAAGGAAACGGTGAAATTCATCTGCAGTCGGAGAAAGACGCGTATGAATGGGGAACGAGCCACGGGGGAAATCTACAAGGACGCGATTCACACGCCGCCGCGCTACTCACGCGTGATCCGAGAGAAATAAGCACGTCGTGACGCGAGAGATTCACCTCGGATTCATGCGAGATGAAGAACCTGACAGAAGTGCGGTGAGATTATTGTCAAGGAAAAAACTGACGTCACCGTCTTTTCTTTCATTTCATTTCTCTGGTGCAGATGAAGAAAAACAAAAGGAAGGACACTTTGGGAACACGACGGACAGTGATTGATATTCGCTGTCAGTGTCCTGCGAGGGCTGGAACATGTTCAAATGTCTTCTTCTGAATATCCCCAAAATGATATCCTGACTCCTATTGAATAATCTTGTTCTATAGAAGTTGGAAAAAGGATCTAAGGAATACGATTAACGAATCATGATCCAGTAACATGGAACATACTGAAATATGGAACGCAGAGGAAAAAAACAAGAAAAACTGAGGCTAGAATATGTCAAAGTATCCAAAGGATAATATTCCAATTCCAGTCGGAATGAAATCAAGGCTCGTGTTCGTGAGGCCGGAACAGACCAAAGTGTCAAAGGTCAGGACATAGATCTTGTTCTGAAAGACCGTTCGTCCACCGGCGACTCTTTATTCATTAAAAAATAATCTCACCGTAATAAGGCGACTATTATGCTGCGACCGCATTCTGAGAATTTTTTTAAATCACATTTTTATTCCTTTTTTTCTCCCATTCCTTTTTTCTCCCGTTCCGTCGATTTAGCCCGGAGCCAGTTCACTTAACGCCTCATGAATCTTACATGTTTTTCCCTTATTGAACATTCATATTCACCCGTTGCATTACAGCGAAACGGGTAAACGGACGAGGCCCCCCCGGAATTCCAATGAGCCGATCGCCCTTCGCTCGGAGTCGTTCCAGATAATCGAGTTATCCTAAGAGACGACCAGATGGATATTCAGACGGAGGATAAACAAAGGTGACGATTCAGATTGTTTCGATTTTGACACGTGAATTACAGACGTTTGTCCGAAGCTGGAAAACGGCGTATCTGTCAGAAACATTCTTTTCTCGCCACGTGTCCAGATCCTGTTCTTTTTCTTCCCTTTCTGGTAATTCGGATGATTCCGTGGATTTTAATTGGCCGTGGCTCGACCCCTTGGACTTGAGCTCGGATGCGAGAGGAAAATGTGATGGCTGACCTCTCGCCATCCAAGCAAAACCTCTGTCCGGACACTTGATGAGATATTTTCCCTGAAACGTTTACACAAGTTTATTTTCAAATAAACTGTGCCAACATGAGAACAGATCTTTTTCCATAAAACAGATTTCTGTTTCCAGGAATTCCACGAACAGCTGGACTGTGAAACACGTTATGTATTCTAATAATAAGCTTCAACCATGAAACCAGACGTGTGCATTGTGCAACATAAATCCCCGTCTATCTATAATACTGTTGTAGGAATATTGTATAAGAGCTTTTAATAACGTCAATGGGACTCGATCCTCCTGTCGTATTTACAGTAATGTACATATTCCCTATTGGCTGTTTCAACCGTCACAATAACCAATTGAAAGTGTTCCGGGGTATTTACATTCACGCTCGCGGATTAGAAACTGAGATTACAGTAGATTATAAGGAGCCCCCGTTGACCCTGCTGATATTAATTGTCAGATGAGCGACAGCTGCGTGTCGTGTGGTCGACACACCACGGAGGAGAAGACAAAAGGGTCAAACTAATTCAATTTTCCTTTCGATTAAATCACATTTAAAAAAAGATTTCCAGTTTCCTTCTGTCTGCGTCCGATTTTCAAAACCCTCTAATCACACGGCGGCGTGTTGACTGTTCCCTCGCTCAGATAAAACCTTTCGAGATCTGCCAAGGTTTATAAAGCCATTCAAGGTCCCGGTGATAAAGCCTCTGCGATGCTGTACCTGCGCCTGAAGGTCGCCGGCGCTTTGAGAGCAGAGACTTTTTATTTGCGAATATCCAGCTGCGACAATGGAGAATCTCCAAAGTGCAACGTGGCCCTGAAGAGGGCGACGGGGGACAAAGGGAAAGTTTGCAGTGGAAGGATGAAGGCGAGGAGACGAGTGTTTGGTTTTCTTTTAGAGAGTCTGTCACCTCCAGATGTTTTTCTCCTGCGCCGACGTGGCCCATAAGTCTGGACCTCAGGGGATTGAGAGGAAATGAAATCCTCTCTTTCTTTTCCATCCACGACAGGAGAAGTAAGACGACCAGGGGACAACTTGGGTTGCCAAACACAAGATGTATGTGTTTGCAGCTGTTCCAAACGTCCGCGCTCTCTCAGACCTCTCAATCTCTCTCAGAGGCGCCGAGCTTCCCACAGTCCGAGGGATTCGGTCACATCCGTCTTCATGTCGCTGCAGCCTGGACGAGCTCTGGCTCGAGTGGAGTCTCGGGGGGGCCATTGCATTACCCTTCTAAAGTCAAAGGTGTGAAAGGTCTGACTAAAGAGGAGGTCTGGGTCAAAAGGAACCGACGTGGTTCAGCAGCCTTTTTTTGGATGGTTCGGACTTTCGGACCGACGACAGGAAGTTGAGGCAGCGAGGTGTCAAAGATGAAGAAGCAGAACCGGAAACGGAAAAGGCTTCCCGACTCCCGTCTACAAACCAATCAGAGTCCAGTATCAGGGAAAACGCAGCCCACGTAGGTGATGAGGACAGGACGCGGGTTTGTCATGTAAACTTCTTCTGGTGCGCTGTTGGTTCGGACCTTGGAATTCCGGACTTTCTGGTGTGAAAACGCCCTTGAACTTCCAAGAGGTGCGGGACAAGGTCCGATTGTGAGAGAGGTTTGAAGAGGGAACGATCTGAGAGAATTCACTGATTCCTTCAGTCAAAATATTAAACCTAATAACAAAACGTAAGAGAAGAGCGGAAAAATATCCGAGTCAGGTCTCAAAGCCAAAGACAGAAAGACATTCGCACACAACCACATTCCACTTCACTCCTGCAATCTGAGCTCATCCTCCTAGAGTTATTGTCGGATAAGAGCTGGGATGGATGGATGTGACATTTTCAAAAAGGGGGGGGGGGGGGGGAAGAATCCCTGAGGCAGAAATGGTTTATTGCTCGCATGTGAGACAGAAGTTTATTTAAAGACATCTGGCCGACTACGTCTGGCCGTCGTTTTAACTTCTCGTGTAGCGTCACGTTTACGTTCGTCTGACAAATCAACCCGTCTGTCCGACCGTCAGCCATTTTGGTGGGCGTGTCTTATCCAGAAGAAGAAGAAGAAGATGAGAAGATTGATCACTGAGCGTCAGAGCAAGAATCAAACCTTCGACCGTCAACATGAAGCGAAACCCCTGCGAACCGCCGCACGTTGCCGGAGAGTCCATCTCTGTCTCAACGCTTCTTCACGTTTCACTGCCAATAAAGTCATTTGAATTGAAATGGAATTTGAACGGAGACCGAGAAAAGGATGGAAGAGAGAGAGAGAGGGAGAGAGATCGAGCTGAACTGAACTGAGAGACAGAGACAGGAAGTTGGTCAGAGATGTTCAGATTCTGATCCCAGTATCGGAAGAGCCGGCGAGCAAGTGAATCTATATGTACAGATCGGATACCTCGTCTAAAAAAAAACAGTTTCTATACTCTGTCCTGTGTTTCCTGGTGACCTCTGCTGACCTCTGCCACTGTAGCACAGGGTCTGACATCATCCCTTGGTGGGACCGGCAGCCTTGGATACGGAAAATAATCACACTCCCATTGGGCACGAGGTGGGAGCAACAGCCTCCGAAGGACATGGCGTGTGTGTGTGTGTGTGTGTGTGTGTGTGTGTGTGTGGCTCCGTCTCTCTCTCTCTCGAGGAAAGGAGACGGAAAAAAATAAATTATAGGACCCCAAAATGTCCCCAGGGCTTTAATCCTCCCTGGATTAGTGGGACATCCAAAACGCGCACACACACACACACACACACACACTGGGTGATTGATGCAGGTATTTGCTGCTGAAGCTGAACGAGCCGTTGAGCAGAGCAGAGGATGGCCACACCCTCACAGTCCTCCTCCTCCTCTTCATCCTCCTCCTCCTCTTCCTCACTGGATGAAACCAGCAACAAGACGCGCAGCGTCTCCACGAGTCAACGGGTCGAATCTCAAACCTCAGGAGGGAGAGAGAGTCTGAGCCTCTCTGATTATGAATTGATTTTCATTCACGGTGGGAAAAAAATGTAATTTCAAGAACATTGAAAAATAAAAACACTAGAATCTCTTGATGTGGGCGTTTTTTCTGCACAACGGACGACGCGATGCGTAAAAACGCAGCTCAAGTTTCCACCATTCATTTGTCAACTCACTGGACGTGACGATGTCGCACACACTCTCTCTCTCTTTGTCTCTCTGCTCAAACTTCTTCTTATCAAATATGACAAACTTCCATCTCACATGTCTCCACACACACACACACACACACACACACAGCTCTGCGAGCAGCTCTGACATCCAACCCATCTCCATCACCGTCCGCGGTGCGCACAGCGCAGACCTGCTCCCCCGCCTCGGCTCAGTGTGTGTGTGTGTGTGTGTGTGTGTGGTTTTTAATGAGGCCACGGAAGATCCACTCACCGGTTGCAGACGGTCTCCTCCCGGTCTGTCCGCGGGCTGCAGCCGCTGGCTGAGGAATGAGTCGCTCAGGCTCTTGTCCCCGACGCGCCGGCGGAGCTCCGAGGCGGACGCACCGGACCCGTCCTGCGGTCCATCCCGCTCCGGTGCGCAGCGGCCAGACGCGTCCTGCGCCAACACGGGAGATGAGAGGAGGAAGATTATTATATTAAATCCTCCTCAAAGTACCAGGCGAAACAACAGCAGCTGCTCGGTGTGTCGGGTCAGGTGATGGAGAGAAATCCGTCTGCGTTCAAAGGAAAGTTTAAAGAACCGAAGAGCAGCGCGCGAGAGGACGAGAGAGGGAGGAGAGAGAGAGGGAGGAGAGAGAGAGAGATGGAGGAGAGAGAGAGAGAGAGAGAGGGAGGAGAGAGATAGAGAGGAGAGAGAGAGGGAGGAGAGAGAGAGAGAGAGAGGAGAGAGAGGAAGAGGAGCGAGCGAGAGGACGAGAGAGGGAGGAGAGAGAGAGAGAGATGGAGGAGAGAGAGAGAGAGAGAGGGAGGAGAGAGATAGAGAGGAGAGAGAGAGAGAGAGAGAGAGGAGAGAGAGGAAGAGGAGCGAGCGAGAGGACGAGAGAGGGAGGAGAGAGAGAGAGATGGAGGAGAGAGAGAGAGAAAGGGAGGAAGAGGAGCGAGCGAGAGGACGAGAGAGAGAGAGAGAGAGAGAGAGAGATGGAGGAGAGAGAGAGAGAGAGAGGGAGGAGAGAGATAGAGAGGAGAGAGAGAGAGAGAGAGAGAGGAGAGAGAGGAAGAGGAGCGAGCGAGAGGACGAGAGAGGGAGGAGAGAGAGAGAGATGGAGGAGAGAGATAGAGAGATGGAGGAGAGAGAGAGAGAGAGAGGGAGGAGAGAGATAGAGAGGAGAGAGAGAGAGAGAGAGAGAGGAGAGAGAGGAAGAGGAGCGAGCGAGAGGACGAGAGAGGGAGGAGAGAGAGAGAGGGAAGAGAGAGAGAGAGAGGGGGAGGAGAGAGAGAGGGAGGAGAGAGAGAGAGGGAGAGAGAGAGAAAGATGGAGGAGAGAGAGAGAGAGGGAGGAGAGAGAGGGAGAGAGGAGAGAAGGAGGAGAGAGAGAGAGAGAGAGGAGAGAGAGGGAGAGATGGAGGAGAGAGAGAGAGATGGAGGAGAGAGAGAGATGGAGGAGAGAGAGAGAGGGAGAGAGAGAGAAAGATGGAGGAGAGAGAGGGAGAGAGGAGAGAAGGAGGAGAGAGAGAGGGAGAGGAGAGAGAGGGAGAGATGGAGGAGAGAGAGAGAGATGGAGGAGAGAGAGAGATGGAGGAGAGAGAGAGATGGAGGAGAGAGGGAGGAGAGAGAGAGAGGGAGGAGAGAGAGAGGGAGGAGAGAGAGAGGAGAGGGAGAGGGAGGAAGAGGAGCGAGCGAGAGGACGAGAGAGGGAGGAGAAAGAGAGGGAGGAGAGAGAGGGAGGAGAAAGAGAGAGAGGAAGAGGAGCGCGAGAGAGGATGAGAGAGGGGGAGGAGAGGGAGGGAGGACTGACAGAGAGAGAGAGAGAGAGGAAGAGGAGCGAGGGAGGACTGAAAGAGAGAGAGAGAGGAAGAGGAGCGAGGGAGGACTGACAGAGAGAGAGAGAGGAAGAGGAGCGAGGGAGGACTGACAGAGAGAGAGAGAGGAAGAGGAGCAAGGGAGGACTGACAGAGAGAGAGAGAGAGAGAGAGGAAGAGGAGCGAGGGAGGACTGACAGAGAGAGAGAGAGAGAGAGGAAGAGGAGCGAGGGAGGACTGACAGAGAGAGAGAGAGAGAGAGAGAGGAAGAGGAGCGAGGGAGGACTGACAGAGAGAGAGAGAGGAAGAGGAGCAAGGGAGGACTGACAGAGAGAGAGAGAGAGAGAGAGAGGAAGAGGAGCGAGGGAGGACTGACAGAGAGAGAGAGAGGAAGGGGAGCAAGGGAGGACTGACAGAGAGAGAGAGAGAGAGAGAGAGGAAGAGGAGCGAGGGAGGACTGACAGAGAGAGAGAGAGAGAGAGGAAGAGGAGCGAGGGAGGACTGACAGAGAGAGAGAGAGAGAGAGGAAGAGGAGCGAGGGAGGACTGACAGAGAGAGAGAGAGAGTCCGTCTCGCTCCACCAGACACTAGTTGACTTCTGGTTCTGAAATTCTCTGCAGGTCTTTACAGTGTGAAGCTGCTGTCAATGAGACTGAAGCTGAGGGAGAGTTTACAGCTTCTCCCTGCTTTAACATGTACAGTATTCATGTACATGTACAGTATTCATGTACACATGGTACACATGTACATGGATACTGTACATGTACAGTGCAGTTTAATTGATGCGTCTGGAACACGTGGTCCGATCAGATCAGAGCTGCAGCAGGAGCCTCGTCTGGTTTGATTCAAACTAACTGTGAAGTCTACGATTTGATTTGTCTTTTAAATTTGTTTTACTGACTCACGAGTTATTGACACACACATGCACACAATTTTCAGATGTGCAGTTCATTTTCCCCGACGTGCCCTCGTTTTATTTAAAAGCCTGTTGGCGCGACATCAAAATTCAGACGACGTTCCAGTTTGCCTAAATGTCACAAACACAATATTGCGGCCGACCGACTGACGCAGAAACGTACAACGCACTTACTTTGTGTTCGTCCCCGTGACCGAGGGGAAGGAAGCGCCGCGCCGACGTTACTGGAGACGACGACGACGCGTCACCGCTGTCCGTACAGCACGTCCGCCTGTAAATGTATCATTTGGTTTTCGAGTTATGCAAAAGAAGAACAGGATCTGAGGCAGTGGGTTATCTCGCTGATCACGGTGGATTCTGTTCAGCTGCGCTCCGACCTCGCGAGGCCCTGGAACATGGATACGTGTCAGATATTCCCAGATCAAAGATCACCGCACCAACTTTACTTGTCATTTATAATATCAAGGGAACACAAAAATGTGTGCAGTACACATGAGGTGAGGACAACGTCAGTGACTGCGAGACGTTTCGTGGGAACGCCGGCGGCTTTCCAACAACTTTCACCATCAGTAACCCAGAAATATGCAGCTCACGGCCAAAGGAAAAAGACCTGATGGGATGAGAGATGACAGTCAAACCTCCAGAGAAGACACGGATGCTTGTGTGGACGGAGAGTCAGGTTTTACGTTTCTCAAAATGAAAACGGATTTGCGTGGACGGGAACTGTCCAATGAGTTCCAACTTCCAAAACATCGGGATCAAGATCGGTCGTTTCCATGGAAACAGGCGAGTCCCGAACGCGGAGTTTGTGTTGTCGCGCAAACAGCGGCACGTGTCACAACTCGAGGCCTCCAGAAGGTTCCTTCACGTCAAAGGAGGTGATCCCGGACTCACGTGCCACGGCTCCAAACGGATTCTGCGGAACCTCTTCCGACCTTTAACGAGACACTCTTCTTCTTCAAGATGTGAACTCTTGAACCTCGGCCACTTTCTGTCACAGCACGGACGCAATCCTTTCCCATTCATCCGTCCATTCATTCAATCAAACCTCGCTCGGATGCGGCTCCAGGGGGAAACTCGAAGGCCTTTTCTTTTCACTCCCGTGTTTCCCGAGGGGAGCGGGCAGGAGAGAGGACCGTCCTCCTGAGGGAAACCTTGTTAGCAGCTCGTCTATAGGCGGAGGGCCGACGCCCAACGTTTTTCCCGTCCAGAGGCCGATGTGATGACGCAAGTCTGGCAATGTCTCGCCGGACGCCGAGACGTAGACTGTGGGAATGACGCTGCCGGGACTTTTCCTCCACCTTCTACTGTACGACTGTGACCATTTGTAAAGCCGGCAAACAACGACAACACCTACACGGCCATCTTGACCAATGCCATCATCTGTGGGGTTTTCCATGCGTCTGTGGGGTCGCCCACAGCCCGTTCATTCCGTTCATTGCCACATGATGTAGTCGACATGCTACTCAGACCCTTTGGATTCTCAGAATCGTGTGGCCCTCCATCTAGCGAGAGAGAAAAACACGTTGCCCGTTTCTGTCCAACAGCCTCAGGGCCGCGACGAGATGTTCTACTTTTTATATATATATATATATATATTTACCTTGACACATTACATGTTTTCACCTGGTAGTTCAACAGCCAACAGCGGATAGTCTGCAGCGGTTGCAGCAGTCGTGTGTCTGCTAATGGAAGAGCAGGGATTTTATCAATTTCTTTCCCCCCATCTTTCATATTTTAAAGAAGAGCAGGCAGCACTTCAGAGAATATCTAAAGCAACGTCAGACGGATATTTTCTCAGACAATTGCGATCCACCAATGTCAAGGGTGATTTGATTCGATGTCTCTGTTACAAGCGCATAATGTTCCAGAGGTGTCAGGGCTGCAAACATATTATTCACACTTGTCTTTAGCGTTGACATTTAAATACAATCTAACTGTTTTGTTGCTTCTCGGAGGTACGGGATGAAAAACATTAGCGCGTATGAGATGTCAGACCAGGAGCTCAGAAGATATGAGTAATTGCGGAGACCGAGGTCTTCCAGAGGTCAAACAATCGGCTTTAAATCACTGCGTCAAGGCTCCGAGTGGCACGACATCCTTCTCACCACAGTTGCCCTTGTCACACATCAGATACCAACGTACAGGACTTCAGATTCCAAACGTTTCTACAACCCAACCGACAACTACGTTGGCATAATCAAGATATTTCCCACTCACGCTGCACTTCATGAATACTACTAATCGAGGACGTGTCACACTAGGTACGTGCAGGGTGCGATTTGTAGGGAGGGGGAAACAAAGGGGGGGGGTGTTGCGTCACGGGACCGCCTCGACCTCCAGTAGGGAGACAGACGCGCTACCAAGGAGGCTAAGACCCACCGACGCCAGTGGCTGTCGCTAGCACGCCGCTGCAGGCGTCGGCGAGCGAGGTTTACACGCACTTCACTGCACTCGGCTTTATCGTTCCTTCGCACTATAGAGCGTTCACTTTACAGCACTTTACTTATATTTCTAATTTTCTACTTCAGGTAGTTCATATGGTCTATTGGTCACTTTGGGGGAGGGATTCATTTTGTCACCACCGAAGATACCAAATACTTTAGCAGGGGAGGAGCTACGTAGACCAGAAAGAGAGGAAACCCCCCCAGCATATCTCATAATGGGGGTGCAATACCTCTCCATCGCCCGGTGAGTTTCTGTCAGTTTGCATCACAGAATCGGTCTCGGTTCTGGAATTGTAACATCCCTCGCAGATACAACACATCACTTTCCTTTGGTTTAATGGTGCAAAGTGATTTAGTCGAACAAAATGAAGGAACGTCTTAAAAAATGTCCAGATAAACACTGCAAACTATTGCAGAACTTTCTCCTATCAAACACGCCAGATGAGGAAAACGTCCCTGACCGCGCGTCGCCCGAGTAGGTTCATACAAACCATGAAAGGCACACAAAAAAAGTCTTTGGGGTTCAGATGTCGAAGCGTGTTAAAGTCTCCTCTGGCAACATTAGTCCCACAACAGAAAACAGCAGCGCTGGCACTGGTACACGCCATCAAACACGGTGCAGGTGATGAGGCGGCGCAGGTCACCCGCCCGTTGGACTGGACCAACCTCCTCCTGATAACATCAGGTTCACTTCAGGGTTCGTGTACTTCAGGAAAGAAAAACTCGGCGTCAGCGCCGGAGCAACGTGATGGATGAAACATTTAAAGAAGGGACTGGGAGATGTCACATCACGTGAACGCTGACGTCGGCAACGCCGCTCGCTCCTTTTGTCGGGGGGGGGGGGGGGGGGGGGGGGGGGGCGAACGAGGCGATGCGTTGAAATGTTTATGAGCGAGATGTTTCATTTAAAAATACATTGAAATGTTCAGGAGTCGCATCTCTCAGCTCCTGCACTGCAGCAGGGACATAAAAACCTTATTACCATATATAAAGATTAGATTTTTTAAGAGAGTTTTTGAGCCAAAAATCTGTTATTCCACTGGTCATGAAGAAGAAAATTGAAGAACTCTATGCTTAAATATTTAATATCTGATTAGCAGTGCGACTGATGTTTTTTTTCCAAAGGGCCATAACCCGAATAGAAACACACATTCACCAGGGGGAATATTGGTTTATTTCGGAATCATAACTGTGGGAACGGGGGATGATGCATTTTTTGTAAGTATCCCATGTTCCATTCCAGTTTCAGTTAAGTCGCGTGCTGCAAATATTTATTAGCTCGTGAGACTAACTCAAACTTGGCAAATGTGCTCCAGCACTAAGAAAGGTTTTGGGGCCAGGGACCCAGATGAATTCTGGGAGCTCATTTAAATTCCCTCTGCCAGTCTCACGGTCTGGATCTCCTCCGTTACCGGTTCCAATCACAAGCGATTATCTGATGGTCGGAGAGAAGAGACTTTTGTAAACAACCAAGATGGCTGCCGCTGTGATGAACCAGTATGTGACTGATATTTCTCACATTTCTCCCACGAAGAAAACAGCAACGCTGGTTCACAGACATTGTGGAATCATCATCACAGACATCACAGACACCATCTCCTCGCTGCCCTCGCCTGCTGTTCGACAGACATCACATGATCCGTTTGCGTCCGGAGGCATTTTGCTCCGCGTCCGTTTGGAAATCTATAAAAAATGACTAATACGCACCTGAGTATTTAGTCTGGCTACGTCAGGCTAAAGATGATGAATATTCTCCTTAACACGCCGACTCCTGGAGAAGACCCTTGACCACTGACTTCATCTAAACTCTGGTATGACGGTCCTCAACACTTAACCTCCGAACGGCCCGTTTGACGACGTGACGACTGACCCAACGTGTCCTGACATTGTGAGAGACGATTCCTCGTTCTGCACAAATGTCTCGTCACTCAAGGTCTCGAATTGCTCCACACACACACACACACACACAGACACACACACACACACACACACACACACACTCTTTTCCTGTTCCGTGTCTCCCCTGGGACTGGAAATGGAAATGGGATTTCACCCCGGAGGAGCGACGGTCCGTCCGACTGTCACTGCACCTTCCTCTCACTCCAGCGAGAGGCTCCGAATTATTCATATTCATGAGACAGAGAGAGACAATAGATCGTCGTTAAGGGACAAAAACAAACCGGATTATTCATTATTTATAGTGAAAGTACAGCAGATGCCCAAAAAATGACTTGGCTGTTTTATTTATCCGTCTATGAAACAAGTTAAACTGTTGGAAGCAGCGAAAAAGCGTGTGAGATGAAATATCTTATATTCAACAAACGTTTTCGCGCGTCACATTTCTTGTGCGTCGGTGCATTTCAAGCTTATTTCTAAATGTCTTTTAAGATTTTTGGCAAAGTGAAATCTCCTCTGTTCAGTTCTGTTGGCAGATATCTAATAATTTTGCATATTTTCAGTTTCGTGTTCCTCATTCAATTGTTTTGTGTTGTAATCAGTCGGGAACAGAGTTTTGCCCGGAGCACAAAGAAAATATTCTACGTCTGGAGGCTTGTGTGCTAAAGAAACGTCTGGGAATTCTTCTGAGACTTTATGTCCTTTGTTGAGACTGATTTAATTCTACATTAATGAAAATGAAACCATACTGTACGTGAAGAACGCTCCCACGTATTCACGACAGGTGCTGAACGTCTTCAGGAGACGTGTGGGATGTTGGAACAGAATCATCGGGGGGATTCCTCATCTCACCGGTGAAGACGTTCCCACGAAGAGACAAAGTTTTCCGTCGCAGCGGAAGTTTCCACTCGTCAGCGAGATCACAAAGGTCGCGACGCGTGACCTGATGAAAGCGTCTGCCGGCCCTCTCGTCGCGACGCTGTCGCCTGACAGAATTCAAAGTTAACGAGGAGAGCTTTGTCTTCATTTTATTTTATTTATTTGCCCGACTGTCACCGCAGAGGGTTGTTTTTTTTAATGAGCAGCCGACTCCTCAGATTCTTCCCCTCAGAACCAAGGCCCGGCGTTTCCGTGACGACGCCTCATTACAGGACCTGTGTGAACCGGGTTCTCTGTCGCAGACGGGTCGCAACCCGCCGCGCGAACCGTCTGCGACCAGGTGCCGCGGCCGAGCGAAAGGGCGAGTGACTCAGCAGCTTGTCGAGTCGCAGGAGCTGCACACGGCGGGATGTAAATCTCGTTGTACTTTTACCCGTCGTCAGGGTCTGAACCGAAACGTCTCCCCGAGTTATTTTCTCCTCGAGTTGACACTTAAGTTCCTCTGAGGAAGCAGATGGTGTGTTATTGCTGCAGAGGCCCACCGGCGACATC
This sequence comes from Scophthalmus maximus, assembly GCF_022379125.1. Taxonomy (NCBI): domain Eukaryota; kingdom Metazoa; phylum Chordata; class Actinopteri; order Pleuronectiformes; family Scophthalmidae; genus Scophthalmus; species Scophthalmus maximus. The sequence continues at coordinate 7,554,141 of NC_061526.1, forward strand.
GTGCCTGTCACGCAACGTGTCAGCCGCCATCTTGTGCTGGAGAGACTGTATCAATAAAATCTATTTTTTGGATCCATTCAGGATGAATATGGTTGATATTTAATTCAAAGTCCTTTGCGAGGTGATCAAAGTTTCACTATATGTATCGTAGTTTAATGATCCAACGTTTAGTTTGTAGAGTTCGGCGTCAGCGTCACGAGCAGAGAGCGTTGCATGATGGGTAAGAATGTAAATAATATATAATAAGTGCAGACGCTAGACGGGGCAGGGAAGATATTCAATACAGTCTCTGTTTGACGGGTTGGAACAGGAACCCAAACGAGCAGGAAGCCAACCGGACTGAACCGAATCAAGAAAACCCTGACGAAGAAGACTGAAGAGGACCGAGAAAGAAACGCAAGGGGACTAACGGAGCGCAGGGGAACCGCATGAGGGCGGGGCAGACAAAGACAGGAAGTAAAAGAGAAAGAAAAAGAAAAGAAATTACGAGACCAAAAGGAAAATATGAACTCCACACAAAACGAAAATACACGCTCAAACCAAAAGTCGTTTCACAGGAGCAAGTCCCAACGCTGATGATGATGATGATGATGATGATGATGATGATGATGAGCAGACGGACCAACGTACCAACTCAAAATCCAAACCTGCTGAGCATCGTGAGAGTGCAGTACGAAGTTTCCTCTGGAACATTACGCCTCCAGGAAATAACTGCACGCGCGACAAGTCCGACATAAAAAGCTCCCACCTACTCAAGTTTTTTGTGGCTGATTAGCAAAATGTTTGTCGGACAACTTGAGAGAATCAAGGAACTACCGACCCTGACGTGGTGGACGGCACGATGACGACGAAACGTCCGCTCCGTGGGGAAACTCTCTCAACGGGTCCCTGGAGCGCAAGTTCCTTGGAAAAAATGTGAAACACTTTCAGCCAAAGAACGTCAGTCTGGATTTGAGCTTGAGAAACAAGAGGCAAGCTTCGGAGTCCTGCGACTCCTAGAATCACTGAATATCATATTTATTCAATCATGAAACAATATTGTCGGTGAAAAGTTCCTGCAGCTTGTCGTTGGGTCTGTCCAGCTAAAGTTTAATCAAATCCAGATTTACAGAAACGGGTGAAGAGATGGAATTCCCGTCTCAGATGACTTTCCATCAGCTCCCTCCACGTGTTTCTTTCCGCCACGTCTGCCTCGTGCTCACCTACTGTTTTATATCGCTTACCGGAGATTATTAAAATCACCACGGGCCACAAAGAAGTCAAAAAATGAGCGTTGCCAGGAAATATACAGAGAGTCTGTCTGCGGGATTCTGTTTATCTACGGGAAGAAAAAAACCCACAAGATTTTCCCCCTCCTGGAAATCAACGGGGTTCCAAGTTATCGGCTCAAACGCACATTTAATAAGAACGTGAGCATGATAGATTTCCAGCTAGGGTTTCGGTTTCTGAAGATGCAGCTAGGGGAACTCTCCACCTTTATTCCTTTATCCCTTTTACAATGATGATGAACAAATAATAATTCTGCCTCTAACAGTCGCAAAAAATACCAACAATAAAAGTCCTTTTTTCCCTAATAACCCAACCAATAGTCTGCAAGTAAAGATGGACGACAGACGGCTCCCAAAAGGTGGAGCCAGTATAGGTCATAAGCCCATAAGCCCCGCCCCTTCCATGTAAGCACATGGAACTCATTTTCAGTCTGAGGATCAAAAACGAGTTAACGGGAGAATTCATATTTGACACGGATTGTCAAATATTTGACAATATTTTTTTTATGAGGCAATAATCTGTCATTGTTTCGTTTGCAGCTCGTCCGTACGAATTTCCTGCAAAATACCCCAAAACTTTCCCCTGTAATTATGAATTATGAACTTGTTTTCATGCTATTTTATTCTCTTGCATCATTTTTTTCTCTGTCTTTCTCTCTCTCCGTCACACGAGCATTGTGGGGGAGAAAAAACACGACGGCGGTCATCTGTTTTATATTCCGGTGGCGTTCGCACGAGCCATATGACAACTGACTACATCTCATCTGACTGGAGGAGAGTGTGTGTGTGCGTGTGTGTGCACACTGATGTGACACACACTTGCTGGAGAGTGGCAGTTAAAAGCGGCGACACACACACACACACACACACACACACACACACACACACACACTTGTACACGAGGACTGATTAATAGTCTAAAGGGCTTTCACAGGTCCATGGTCACGACAAAAACAAACTCAGCAAGCGCTGGAATCCTTAATGAGCGACAACGTGCGCTGGAGCGTGGAAAATGATTTTAATACGCAGCACATCATCATCATCGTCGTCGTTGGGCCGGTGGATCCCCCAACGCGCGTCGTCACAGATGTTTGTAACCGTCGTCGGGTTTCATGATCCCAAACATCAGCCTCTCTGAAATCTGTTTTCCGATAATTAATAATGCAGCTGTAGAATATAGTGTAAATCTCTCTGAGGGTGTAACGAGCTTCATTAATGTTCACGTCAATGGTTTAATGTCGGATTTAGGACAGAGAAAGTATGACTCGATCAGCGGCAGAGGGATGTTTGCATGTTTGCTGATTATGAATTTGCAATTTTATCGTATGTGTTACTGATCATAATTATTCACGTTGTGTATGAATGATGAGATTCTGCAGCGTCAGTGACCGTGTTCGTCTCTTTTTGTTCTTCTTCTATCCTCATGTTTTGTTTTTTGTTATATACAATAACGTAACTCCTCCAACATCATCGTCTTTCAATTTCAGTTGTACATTCATAATGTGAGATCATAGAGACGATTTGTTTCATACAGGCTGAACTGAGCTCCTGGATCCAGAAGTTCAACTGTCTGTCCAGCGCCTGCAGGCCTGTGACCCCCCCCCCCCCCATCCAGCTGACATCATCTGTTCCACTTCGCATCCGTCAAGACGCTCCCCGTCAGCTGATCTGCCCTCTGACCGCTGCCTCGTGAATATACTATATTCATGGTTGGTTTGGAATAACCATGAGAGGGACTTGCAACAGGGATACGTGAGGAATTCTGTCCGTTGGAATCAGTTGATTTACTTCATTTGTTAAAATCTTTGAGATACCACCTTCTACGTTTTTCAATATGACCCTGTCAACAAAGCACGCGTTCTGATCGATGTGTCGACAATTCCGTCTCTGGTGTGAAAGCTCCCACTGACTGGACACATGTTCGGAAAAGTATTAATAACACGCAAAGGCCTTCAGACGTCCGAATATATGGACGATACAGTTCATCGTGTATAGTTCCACCCTACCAACATCTTCCCCCCCGGTCTTGAAACATCTGTGCTGCTGCATGAGACCCTGGACACACACACACACACACACACACACGCACGTTTCTGGACCATTTGCTCTGTATTCATGTGTGGACAGACTTACTGTACATTGCCTCTTTTCCCATCTGCTGACAGTTTTCCCGACACTGGATCCGAGCGACGCGGACCACCGGGAGCCGGGAATGTCGGCGCAGCGTGGCCGCAGGATGTGACTCATCGCGGATCACGGGACTTTAGCTTCAGGTGCAGGACGACTGCAAGAGAGGAAAACATTTCTGGTCAGAAATCTTCCTTTAAATGTCGACATTATTAATATCCCAACCCTACGACCTTCACAACAGCCCGTGTTTTCCATAAAGAGAGAGCTAATATGCATAACAAGATATTAAATCATGTAAACTATGAGAGGAATTAATAATAATTAACTTTATTTGTACTGTATAGCACTTTTCTTGACAAAGTTCCCAACAAGAAGAAATAAAATCAGTCGAGGCAGCTGACTGAAAAGACATGGCCACAGTATCAATTATTAAAACATTGCCCGAATCCACCGTAACTGCCACAGACACCGATTTTTTTTTCTGCACACAGATTATACAAAACATAGAAATATCACATACATGATAGAAAGTTTTTTTTGTGATAAAACGTTTCCTTTTCAGATCGGAGGAGATGAATATAATCTGTCAGCCTGCATCAGTGGAACCTTTTTTCTCTCTCCCACCCAGGGCCATTTAAAGTTTCATAGACCTCCTGAACACATCACGTGTATCACTCTGAGCACGTGCTTCTGTTCCCCGCGGACGGTTTTCCAGGTTCCTGGAATCAGTCGGTTTTCAGCGAACGGCCAAACAGAACAAGGTCGGAGGCAGATGAGGTTTTTAAAGGTTTGACTATGAATCTCGGGGACGAGACGGACGAATGGCCGAGCAGAATGAATCACTTCGGGGTTCCAGCAGGTGAGGATTCTTCCAAGCGGTTTGATTTCTGAGAGTCTTGGTCCGGAGGAGGAGCAGGCCGACGTCCAGTGTCCAGTTTCCTTTTATACTTCCTCTTTTTAAAGCCCAAAAAAGAAAAATCTAACCATTACTTAATTAGTAATTGAGTCTATTTATGAAGAGATACATAATTTAATTTGTAAACTACTTTAATAAAGTGCTTCATCACTGTGAATGAAGCACTTTGGTCTCCAGGCTGCGTCGTCGTCGTCGTCGTCTCCTCCTCCTCCAACATTTCCCGTCAGCTCTGACGCTCCTGACGCGCGGAGGCGGGACGGAGACTGACGGGACGACAAATGAGAGCCGGCTCCGGAGCAGCAGTTCAGAATATCAGGGCTTCTCTCTCCTCATCACTTTCTCCTCAGGCAGCGTCAGTCAGTCAGTGTCAGGGCGAAAAAAGCTTCAGTCAGTGATTTATGATTAAAAAAAAAAAGTGTTTAATCATGAGAACAACCTCTCTTTTTCATTTATTCAGGAGTTAATGGACATGAGGCTGAAAAGTACTAGAATCCATGTAATAAAAGTCAAATTATGTTACTTTGTGTTGAGTCTTGGGGCGCCGGGGATTCTGGGAAAACGCTGTTGAGCGTTCACTCCATGAATTCATAATGAAAACACTCTTTGTCCTGCGGGACGGTTCAAGGGACGTAACCCATGAGCGTGCAGATACGTGCGTGTGTGTCGTAGATCCATGACTGCGGCGTGAGCACCAACGCACGTGATGCGATGATGTGTCCGAAAGGTTTTGTTGGAGAGACCAGTTCACGCTGCCACAGGAGAGACGGGGGAAACCGAAGACGAGCGGCGGAAGAACCGGACGGAGCTGAAGAAATGAAGAGAGAGAGAATCAGCTGATCGCCACGGTTCACCCAGACGCTTCTCATCCGGGTCACTTCTGGTGTTCCGTGGCGCCCGCGACCTCCTGGGGTGGAGAAGATCTTCTCTGACGCTCCTGGACGTCCTGGAACAGTTTGACAGATCGAATCAACAACTGTTACTCCAAAAGGAGTTGGAATCGTACTCCTTCCTGCGAATGTGTGTGTCTGTGTGTGTGTTTGCTGCAGGTTTGCTTTGTTTTCTGACTAAACTTGCGAGCGTGTCCTCGGGACGCGGGGTGACTCCTCCGCACGGCGGCTCCATCATCGAATGTGACACCGCATTACGACGCCCGTCTGGGTTTCCCACAGATGCCATCAGCGCTCGGCCGCCATGTCTGACGATAACAAATGATCCTCTCCGTGTGTGTGTCTGTTTCAACTCCTGAAGGGTTTTACCCCGGTTTTCTTTTTCACAATCATTAATATTCTGGTCCGACGTATCATCCACGCGATTATTTCATCCATCTTTCTGGGCCTGGAAAAAAAATGGGAATCACACCTTCATCCTCAACAGTTGGGCTGTTTTTTAATTTTTGGATTCGTGTTCCCTTGGAGGCATTTTCGTCGTAGTTGTCGTTTTAGTTCAGAGTACATGCTTGTTTTTGAGATTATTTATATACCTGTTCACCGTTGTTGCTGTGTGACTCATCAACACACCATTTACAATAAGCGGGGGAGATAATGACAATCTTAACTCTTCTGTCAGGAGAAATTTGATATCGGTCCAAACGGATGAATCCAGTGAGGAGAATCTCCTTGGACGGGAAACTCCGATCATCCAAGTGGGAAGACGTCAGAGCACAGCGGGATTCTGCCCTGCGACCTTTTACCTGCGGGTTAAATGAAATCGCGCCGCTCGATGTGGATTCCTCACAAGGACGCGGGCTCAGGAGAGAGGGAGCAAAAAGAAATAAATTAGACAAGATTATATGTCTGTCGGGAGAGGGAGCGTGATTTCCAGGAATATGCCGTTTCACCTCATGCTGCCTCGGATTGTGTGTGTGTGTGTGTGTGTGTGTGTGTGTGTGTGTGTGTGTGTGTGTGTGTGTGCGTGTGCGTGTTTGCTGCCTTATCTTCATGTTGAGTGGATTAAACAATAACCTGGTTTGACATTGGAAAAACCTAGAGTCATATTTCTCCCTCTCCCGGTTCGTCTCCTCAATCAGTGTCAATCTGTCTCTCTCTCTGTTACATGTGGTGAAGTAACAATCATTAATACACAGGCGGTGGGAGGAGCCTGGGAGGAGACTGGGAGGAGCCTGAGAGAAGCCTGGGAGGAGCCTTTCAGTAAACTCCACCCCCTCTCCCTTTGTTTGTCCGATCAGATTTCCACGAGGTGGAAGAAAGAAAGTGTTTCCGTGGATCCGAGGTATTTCCACTTCCCTCGTCTCCCAGACGTGAGCGTCGCGATCAAAGGCCTTCGTCTTCGTCTGCCGACGGATTGTCATGGATTCGTTCTTGCACGCGCCGTCCCGGTGTTGCATCGAGTTACACCGACGTGGCTGCACGCCCTCAAGAAAGTGATGAAATATAAATTAAATTTTCCGAGGTTCCGAGCTGCTTTCTGGCACCGAGCGTGACTGAAGGGGATCTGATCTCAGGTCAGGACAGAAGAGGAGGCGTGTCAATTTGAAGACTGATCAATATCTATAATATCTGTTAACCAGATGGATCAGTATCACCGTGTATGTCGCCTTTCTAACAAACAAACCGGCAGGAAAACTTTCTGTATCCGGATCCCAAACAGACAAGCACAGAAACAAACGCGACCAATCACAAGTCATTTTCAAGCTCTCACCACCACACGTCCTTGACACCATCTTGGGATCGCAAGTACAATTAAAATCCTCCAGAGTGTTTTATTACTTCCTTTTGAATATAAAAACAACATCATATAGTTTAAGGTTATCAAAAAAAATCGCCATGTTTAATATGACATCAAGATAAAGCTTTATTATAGGAAAGGGGGCGGAGTCATGAGGAAAGACGTGCGATACAGTGTAGAATCCTCTTTTTCCCCAAAACTATCACCAGACCATTTGCAGATTTGATGGATCTGCACTTTCCTGTGGACACACCGGAGTTTCTTTTCCAGTCGGAGGCCCTGGTTCGACGCAGAAAGAAAATAAAATTTAGAAAAAACAAAGAAAGGAAGAGAATATTCATGTGAGACGAGGAGACGTGGAGGGAGAATCAGGCGGAGAGTCAGGCAGCCGAGCACAGAGGGAGAAAGACAATGCTGGCATCAGACGGGGACGAGCGTGTAGCAGGGAAGAGGGGGTGATGGAGGTGGTGGGGAAGAGGAAACCTCCGCAACAAAGAGAAGGGCCTCCGTCTCTGTTCTGAATGAAAAGAGCCGAAAGAGGCAAAATTCTTTGGAGCAGGTCCCAGAGGAATTTTCTTCAGGGCGAGTTCTCGCAGAGAAAAAAACACCACACGCTTTGGTGGCACTGTTTCTTTTTTTGTTTGTTTCTCTCCCTTAAATCCAGATCGCCCTCCGGTATCACGAGAGTATAAATCATCACGGGACGTCCCGGTGGGAACCGAACCCTTCATCATCTTTCCATCTGCTCTGCCACCTCCCGGCGTTCCAGCTCAGCAGGACACAAACCTCTGAAGAAAACTCTTTTAGAAACGTCGCAGTGTCCTCGGCCTGTGACTGAGCTTCACACACACACACACACACACACACACACACACACGCACACTCACACACACACAGGGTTGTGAGTGATGTAAACCATCCAGAGGGAAACGCGTAAACAGCTTCCTCCTTCCTGTCAAAGATAAGCTGCGTCCCCGCATCAGCGGCGTGTTCCGCCCAGGCCGCTGTCGCCTAGCAACGGAGGCAGCAGTTGCCCACGGCTCCAGGGTTCGTCACCGGAACGCGCGATGACTCCTGCGGTCCGTTGAGCCGGGAGTGATCCAACCGTTTGGGAGAAGGAACGACACATTTGTCTCAATGCTAATCGTCTTTCCCGTCGTCACGTCCGGAGAATATTCCGCAGCATGAGGATCGTGATTCGTGCTCGTCGCTCTCATAATCCTCGTCCACACTAACACGCGCCTGAAAACGTCATCACATCACGTGACGTACGCTGGTCACGTGGTGTTCACAGGAAGTAGATTGTCTGACTGATAAGAACCAATCAGAGAAGGGAACGTTGGCGTCGTCTGCGTCATCGCGCTCAAACTGAAACACAACCCGGAGTTTTCACACTAAAACGTGGATCAGCAGCTTTTCCTGACTTTTCCGTGTTCGGTGTTCGTGTGACTGTCGCCTTCAGGTTCATGGACGTGGACGAATAAAACTATTACATAATTTAACCACAGCTGATTTCTTTCCTGGGGGTTTACTCGTGAATGATGGCAGCAATTTAGTGCAGATCAAACCTTTATACGGCTCTGAAACCTATAAAGGAAACGTTCCCAGTCGAGACTCTCGTGGTTTTTCTTCAGGAACGGAAACCGACAGACGGCGCCTGTACGGCGAGGGAAGACTCTCAGCGATTCCCTGGAGCTTTTTTCCTGAGAACAAAACTCCTGACACTTCCGATCTCTGCAGTTTCGATTTGGGTTCATTCGAGTTTACAGGGAGGTTTTGATCCCGGCTCTTTTCCTTCTCCTTCTCATCTTCCCATCAGCGGGACTGACGGAGGGGGGAGAGGAGACGCAGAGCGAGGGTGACGGAGGGAGACGAGACCTGAAAGACAGACGGGGGGAGGGAAGAGGAGGAGACGAAGGAGAGATGGAGATCTGGGAAGGACGAGAGTTCATCATCCAGATTGACGGATAATTCCTCGTGTCTTTGTCCGACGCGGTCTCCGTCTGTTTCACTCCTCCTCGTGCTCCATCCTTTTCTCCTGCCGCCATTTATTCAATTTCAACTAACTTACTCAACTTCATCCCTCTCCGTCTCCGTCCTCCCTTCTTTTCAACCAACCTCCTCATCCTCCTCCTCCTCCTCCCTCCGTCTCGCCTTTGGATCATTCAGAATAATTGCTCTGCGGCGTTCCCATTCCCTGGATGCTTATCAAGCTGCGGCCTGCTATCTGCCGTAACAACACCGCTTAAAACCACACACACACACACACACACACACACACACACACACACACACACACACACACACACACACACACACACACACACACACACACACACACACACACACACACACACACACACACACACACACACACACACACACACACACACACACACTTCGAGGTAAGAGGGGTTGCTGCCCCACAGCGGGACCAATTCCATTCCACTTACGGGGCACAGATCGATGGCCCTGTGGGGGGAAGTGTTCACCACCCGTCACTCCTCTTCCTCTCCTCCATCGATCCATCTAACAGCTGTCAATCACTGACCCCCCCCCCACATAGTTTTCCAGAGAGGAATTTTATGAATGTAACCGTTAGACACGACGTGTTTCTACTTCCTCCTCGCAAAAATGAAAAAAAATAAATAATGGGGCCAAATTTCTTTTCCGATTCAGGTGCCGCCATCTTGTGCTGGTGGCGTCAGGATCAGCATTCAGGCGCGACCTGAAGCTCATAGAGATCGGAAAATAATTCATGATCCTATGGTCGGAGTCATACAACGTAACTTTAGCAAACCAATAAACTTACGTAGATAGAAACCAATCATTCCTCATCATGTGGTACGCAGGTCGTCATTTTTAAATTAGCATTATATAACTAGTATAAGAAAGTCAGCATTGGCCTCATGGGATTATATATTATAAGTGTGCATCGCTGGTATGAGGCCTTTAATTTGTATTCCACGGTTTTCAATTGACTCGTCTCTTCACTTGGCTCATGCTCTGATGTAAACAAGTCGAGAACTACTGGCGCAGATTTTCCCTGAAGGCATCACGAGCGTGTTTTGGATCCTCCAACACACCAATCGATAAAGACTCCATGACGCCATCTGGAGCGGTCGTGTCGACGCTCTCGTCCTGCGCCTCGGCTTTCATCTTCTTCAAACGCTGGGAAAGCATCAGAAACAGAACGTGGTGCTGAGGAGACGGCGCTCGGCCCCAGGTGGTGAGGTTTGTACAGCTCCTGTTCTCACACGCGGTTCGATTCTACCGTCATTAAGATTTATTGTTGGTTTCATTGCCTTTAAACGCGCCTCACACCACATATAGAAAAAAATGATATGACATCAAAATAGAGCTTCTTCTCATTTGACATCAGCGCCGATTTTGAACAATTTGTCTACTTCTGACTTCTAAACATTTGTAATTTTGCATTTTAATTTCTTGCACAAGACCGTAAAATATAATTTACATGAAATAAGACTGAACTGATTTTGCTAACAATATACTCCCTCTATGTCCTCAGCAACTTGTATATATATATATATATATATATATATATATATATATCCATATATATATATATATATACATATGACATTGAGTTCGATCACCAAGTTCAGGGTGAAACACACACTTTCTTTCTTTCTTTCTGTTGCAAATGTTGCGGACATTTTCCGGGAACTTTTTTCCTGGCAGCACATTTTCAGCAAATTTCAGAGGGAGACAATACAGCGACGCAAACCTCTGGGGAATCATTGTCCTGCCTCGGCAGGTTGTAACCCGCACCATTCGGCCGAGGGCGTGAGTACTACGGGGTCTTTTTTATAAAGGCCGCTTCCAAATTATGCAGAATTCAAAGTGCAATACCCCGACATCAAGGGAATCACACCCGAGGACGTGTTTGTCCTGGTTTGGCGCTGGAAGCGAGGAAAAGCCTGGTGCCCTCCAGCAACAGGGAAATAAAACTGCTCCCAGTGGTTTCGAATGTGCATAATAAGTGCAGATGGACTGGGACGTGGATTCAGGCCCCAGGTCCCGTCTGATGTGTATAGAACAGTTGAGAAATGTAAAGACACTTATGTACTTGTCAGTCCGTCGTCACATGACCAGACTGATAACACTTTCCTACGGGAGAGTATTAATATTTTACACCGTTCCACAGATTATTTCAGGAGCTTTTGCTTTAGTAGTCTTTGGCCCAAATGGTTGACCAGTCAAAAACACAGCGTCTGATTGGCCGAGGACCCAAAATGGACGGCTAACGACAACAGCAGCCGTTTTCCTAACGAAAAACTGGATGAATAATCATAATGTTTATTATTATATATTCCTTCACGTTGTCCCAGTGGCTGTCTTTGTGTGTGTGTGTGTGTGTGTGTGTGTGTGTGGGCTCTAACCTTCCTCCTGCCATCCTCCTCTCCCTCGGTGACCAAAGCAAACACACTCAGCTCGTCGCTGCGGAGACGGAAAAAGAAGACGGGATGAAAACACAAAACGAGACCCGACTTTGTAACGTCACCTCGACCTTGAACTCCACTTTTCACGAGGCCGCGAAGCGTTTTGAAATTCCAGGCAGACGTCGTTTCACCGACATGCCGTCGCTTTCCTCTCATGGTCTCCTACTTTTATTCTTAAATTAGCGACTTGTTTTTCCGTCTTTTTTTTTGTATTTAGTCTTTGTGTTATTCCCGTCTGCACCGAACACATTTTACAAACCTCGGTAAATGTTTAATAGGTTGTTTCTTTTAATGAATGAATGCATCAGGCATCGCTCCGGTTTGATCTTCAGCCCCTCCCTCCTCGCCGATGAGCGTTTTTTTAAATCACCGGCTGTGTGACGAGCTGCTGCCTCCGTAAATCACACGTGGATTTCATGCTGATTATGACCCTTAAAAATTAATGAAAGTATGAAAATGAAGTGGGAGATAGTGTCTCTGGGGGCGGGTTTCTGGGATAAAAGCTAGAAACTAATCTACAACCAGTTCCTTTTTGAAAGACGACGACAGTCACAAAAAAAAACATGCATGAACTTTAGTAATTTGCGAAGAGGGATGAACAATAATCTGTGATTTATTCATGGAGCTATATTCTCTTTTCTTTTTTTATAAAATGGAGTTTGTCATAATGAGATTTGGAGGTTTTGAGGTCTCAGTTTGTGTCTGAGGAAAGGGCCCGGACTTCCCTCTTCCATCCAATCGACTTTCCTCTAAAGACGCTGCCTGACGGAGGACAACAAAGAGGGGGAGGAGGAGGAGGTGAAGAGGCCTTAACCATCCTCACCGCAGGATTCATCCAGGGAAGACTTTGATCCCTCTCTCACAGATTGGACGACACGTCATCGGTCGACAAATCTATTTGAATTCCCGTTCAGGCTTCCGGAGGAGTCACTGAAGAGAGAGACAGGAGATTTGTAACAGAGAGGTTTACAGAGCAAATACAGCGAGAGGCAGGAATCCCCGGGTCGCGTGAAGGGACGAGCGGCGGAACCAGAGAGAGGAAGCGAAATGTGGAAAACACGTTCACACAGGTCTGTGATTTCTCCAGCCTGGATTCAATCATCATTTCTGTCCCTTTCTCTTCACTACAAATCCATGTTCATCTCCAGCCTGTCGCCCTCACAGCGTGAAGATCCAAATCCACAAACACCTCTTATCAGTTTCCCACGCGGCACGTCATCCTTTCACCCTCTCGTCACGAAACGCTCACACCCAACATTTTATCATATCATCTTCTCTGCATGACAAACAAAAACAAACATCCACCCACGTGCTGAGACTGGAGCTGTGTTTCCCGACTGGCCGCTTCAATTTCATGCAAAAGACAAAGGGACAAAAATGAACAGTGCAACACGATGAATGTGTTGGGGAAGGTGTATCTCAACAGTGTGTAATTGATGGAAAGTGGCGGGAATCATTTCCCAACATGGAAAACCCGAAAGAGATGCCTATATTATTTTTTTTCAGACGTCAATGTGAATACTTTTCTTTTTCGTCCACAGAAAAGAAAAGATAAGACTTGTTCCTCTGTTCTTCACTGTGTCATTCACGGGAAACGGAGTTTAAAGACAACCTCAGGTTTCCGTATGTGATCACTTGGTCGTGGAGCGATTTGCGACGCGGAATGAATCAAACATTTTTGGTGGTAAACAGACGAACGGAGAGGAAAACAGACGCAGTTATTCCAAAAGGAATGGGGGCTGTCGTCACTGTTGGATTTAGCCCCTGCATCCACGAAGGGACGAATCTGTGCGTTGTTATAGGTTTGTGTGATGTCAGTGATTTATTCGGGTTGAATAATCAGCCTGAAAAGGAATTTTAAAGAATTGAAATTTAAGGCTTTACAGTCTATTCATCGAATGTTCCCAGTCAAATTTTCCAAACGACCCGATTTTCACTATTACTTCAGTTGCAGACTTTTCCCAACTCTCATTAGATCACGGGACGCGGATCACTGGTGGATACGGGACGACCAACCTTCCAGACAGTCCCATACACACATTCCCAAAGAGACTCCGGTCTCCTGCCTCTCCCGTTTCATATTCCCTCCATCCGTTCTCATTCCGTGCACTGACTGAGCTTAAAGGCCCATCGTCTCCCCTTCACACCGCCTCCTTCTCTTTCTCTCGGAAAAATGTTTCGTCCTTCCTTCTCATCCTTCTTCCTCACGGCCCTCGTTCACGTTCCCGTCGTGACCTCCCGATGAGCGGCGGCACCGGGCCCCGCGGACACGGATCGTATCTAAGTGTGTGTGTGTGTGTGTGTGTTCATCAGATGTGTGACGACCCGAACGGTTGTCCTGTTCCTTTTAATGAAGTGGAAAGTACATGTACTTTATTATTCTTTCAACTTCAGCAAATATTGTACTTCTACTGCGTTTAATGGATTTAACAACTAGAGCTTAATAGCTTCACACAGATTAAGATGTTACGTTAAAAAAACCACGATTGAAAAATGCTTCTCAACGTCAGTTTCTGTTTTTGCCGTCGTGGTTTTGGATTTGTGGTCGTTGTGATTTGCACTTCAGGGCCACCGTAGCATGGGATTGGTACAACTTGTTAAAATAAAATAATAAATGAAAAATCACATCAGAATTGACTGTCATTAGCTCTGTCGGAGACAAAATGACTCTCTGTGCAGCGCAAAGTGGAACAAAGCGGATTCATTGAAATCATTTCAGTCTGAGGCCCAAAGAGGTAAAATCATCTAACATAATAAAAAGAAAGAATCTAATGTTCTTCAATCCCCCATTAATTAGATTTTCTCCTGGGATCTTTCGGAAAAGACCGGAACTCTGAGTTTGTGAACTGCCGGACTTCCACTAACTATATATAAATCAATTGAAACTGTAACTGCACCTGGAGAAAAATACGACGGCATAATAGGGCCAATTTATGAAGAAAAAAACCATTGCGGACCTGTGGGAGGAGGGTAATATTTAGAGACAACTGACAAATTTACACAGAAGAAACTCAGATAGTCGTAAATTTGCGAGAAATAAATATGATAATACGCTGATTCTGGGCTACAAATCCCACGGCATGCGGAAGCGTCCGTGGTCATCCTGAAGCGACGTAGTTCCTTGAAAAACAAGACAGGATTTTACAGACTTTTTTTCTCAGAAATTTGCAAATTTCATCTCAGACAATATCGGAGTTTTATTTCGACCTAAATGTCAGAAATGACATTTTTCCCTTGAAATATTACTCCCCTCCCCCGTAATCTCCCCCCACTACAATGGCCCTAATATGGCATCCTAGTAAAATGTTGTGTGTGCATAATATCATATTTTATATCATAATACACATAATGTGTCAGTCAATTAGACCATTTTCCGTGAAACAGTTCATTTTGCTGATAATGACGTCTGTGTCTTCCATGCGAGTTTCTTCTTCCACGACTGGACTTTCCGTCGCTTCATTTCTTTGTCCCCAAAATCCTCTTTCCGATTGACGAGTTCTCGTTTTTCCTTCTGCTCACTCTTCTGTTACTTCCTCTTCCCTCTCTCCGTTTTCCTTTGGGCACTTCTTGTTTTGTTGTTTGTCTCAGTCTGTCACGTCAGACTGAGGGGGGGTCGGTGTTGTTCGTACGCGTGTCTTGACATCCTGAATATGAATTCATGTCCTCGTGTTTGTCAACACTTGCGTGGTGTCGCCGCGCGTCGCCGTCAAGCCCTGCTTCTTATTTCCTTTTCCTCCAAATGGCCTCTTGTCGTCTGGCGCGTCTCTGCGGCCTGAACAGTCTCGCAGCCGAGCAGAACGTTTGCTTCCTGTCAAACGAGGAGACTCGGGATTCGACACCTCCCCCACTCTCGCGCGCATTATTGTGAACGCAGCCTCTCACGGCTGCGTATGACAACAGGCTCTTTTATGCTGCCAAGTCGTAACAGAAAATATATATCATTTCTCTCTCTATCCTTTCCTGCAAATGTGTTTTCTGTTGTTGTTCTCGCGAGCGGCGTTCTCCTCTGACGTGCGACGGTTACTGAAAGCATATCTAGAATGTCTGCGGCGGCACTCGTCATGTTTGCTTGTGTTTTCATAACTCGACGGCCTCGCGTCGGTGACTTCAGATTGAGGTTTACTGTTCAAACGACGATTTTACAGCCGCGTCGGTGTGAAAACAGGAACTAATGTGATTATAGTAATTCGTGTCCCTTTTCACACATTTTTTAAAGCCATTATGAAACTGCACGTTTACATAAGCGAAGACCTCCGAGCGTGTTTGAGTGTCAGACTCGGGGGCTGTTGGCTTTGGACAAAAGCTGCAAGCGCTCCTTCGCTCTCTTCTGTCTCTGCCGCTCTTCTGTCGCCTATTTATAGAGATTAGTTTCCTAATTAGGAGGTGTGTGTGTGTGTGTGTGTGTGTGTGTGTGTGTGTGTGCGATGCCTCCTGGTCCGACACCAGCCTCACGCCCTTGCCCAGTCAGCTGCTAATCATGAGTCTAAATCAGTTTTCGGGCAAGACACACACACACACACACACACACACACACACACACACAATCACATGTTCACACACACACGGGGGCATGTCTGCTGCAGCCGCTTGCAGGTGAGTCACTGAAATAGCTGCACTGCAGTGGCACACAGGTTGTTGGAAAGCGAGCGTGAACGAGCAGCAACATGAGGCCCGGGGCACACGAGAGAGAGAGAGAGAGAGAGACACACACACACACAGACACACAGACACACACACACTCTGTTACCCAGCTGCCACTCTGTTGTCCCTGGGGTGTCACCTTATCAGAGTGTGAGATGCACAGTGGGCTTCATTTAAATGTAACGCTGTCGCTCTTCCTCACTCCTCATCCTCCGCTGCACTTCTCTCTCTCCCCGTGTTCTCAGCCCGACACGATGCGACTACACGTCGTCCAGACGAATATCTAAACATACACTGTGACTCTCAGTGGGTTGTTTTTTTTAGCTTTAGATATAAATATAGATATTTTTTTCTCCAGAAGTAAAATATCTCCATGTCTGCTGGGGGTATTCAATCTGCGACAGTTCGCCAACGCTCAACAACGCTGTACATCGAGGTTATAATCGTAGACGGTAAATGAAGATATGGCGATATGACGGCTCCTGTAAAGTGAAGCCCAAACCCCACGTCATGTTTCTGTCATGTGAGGTAGGTCTTCACGTGTACTAACAGACGCTGGTTATAATATGTCGCTCTTGTGTTCACAGGTTGTTCTGTTGCCCATGAGGCTAAGATATCCCTAAAACTTCCATCCAAAATATAGACTACATGCTGCTAACTTCAGCTTCTGTTATATGAGATTCAAGTCCGGAAAGCAGCAATTGTGACATAACCAGGTTTGTCAGGGAACAATTACTTGGCAGACTTTAACTGACTCCACTCGCTTCAGAATTGGACAGAATTGGGACAGACGACTCCACCAGAATCTAATGTTTTTCCATCCTCCCTCGTCCCTGCAACACCAGATGTTATTATACACTCGGGGCGCCATTAAATTCATACTGCAAACTAAACTGAAACAGCCTCTCTCTCTAATAGGCCACTGTACAGACACGCGCACACACACACACACACACACACACACACACACACACACACACACACACACACACACACACACACACACACACACACACACACACACACACACACACACACACACACACACACACACACACACACACACACACACACACACACACACTCCCCAACCGCGCGGCAATAAAGGAAATTGAATGGCTTTACAGCGACAACGTCTGGATTTTGAGCGATTGACAACAAACTCCGGAGGCTGATCGCTGCGTGGCCGCTCTTTGTTGTTCTGGTGTTAGTCGGAGAAACACATTAGGGTTTAAAACCTCTTTCATGAGAAATATTCCATAACGGCGAATACAAATCTGCAATTATTTCCTCAGGGTTGATTGGGGAAAAAACGATGCGGCCTCTAATTGCGCAGCACAACCGTCGTAGATATGACACGACGGGCAGAAGCCAAGCTGGTTACGACCTGCCTGTCCCGTGTTGCAACTTTTGAATTGCCGTTGTGGATCCGATAAAATCTGATGCAGCAAAGAATCATGAATTTCGTCCCGCAGCTTTACAGTCACTGCACACACAACAGATGTGTGGGGCACGAAGCACATCATGAATTTCAAGAGGAACCTCAGATGGGTATAGTATAAGACATACACCTTATAGCTAACATGGTGCAGCATATATGATTACAGGAAGCAATATGACACAGACTAAATATTGCAAATAGCTCGATATGAAGAAGCAAGCAAGACTTTTGCTGTCGGGGTTTCTGAGCATTGTTTTTTTCCATCTGTGGCTCAGACACATTCATAGAAAAACTGCCCACGCACTCACAGAAAAGGAGGAGGAGGCCGTGAAGAAGAGGAAGAGGCAACGAGTGAATGTTGAAGGACAATCGTGGCTCAGGGGGTCATGGCGTGCCAGCGTCGTAGCCGATTACAAAATGGGTGATTGTGAAACTTTCAGTTTCATAGAGTTCTACATTATGTCCCACACCAATATCAGCTAAATCCCCATTGATCTGGTTCACTTCCAATGGAGGCAACCATCTTGGAGTCCTGCGTGAACGTTCCCCATCTGGAATATAACGTCCTGGCAGTTTTGTGAAGTAGCGACTTCCTGGACTATAGTTGGCTAAATTTCCACAAAGTGTGCTAGACAACTTGCGACATTGATAGCACCAGTTAGGTCAAAATTAATTTGTTTGCTAACCAGACATTACAGTTTATACTCTTTATAGGCTACAACAGAGCTAATAGGCTATGATAGCTTTCCTCTATTTGGACCGGATCACTCTCTATAACTTCAAAGTTCAGCTCTGTTGAGCTACGTCAGCGGCACAAAGTGTGTTCCAGTTAACTCAACAAAACGTACGTACATGTGAAGTCATGTAAGACAACAACCGAGGTTAACGTTCTACCAAGTTACCACACAGTATTCCAGGAAACACAAAGGCCAAACGATCGAGGGAACAGATTAGGCCATTTGAAATATCAACCCTTTTCTTCAGAAAACATAAAGTAACAACAAAAAAACCTTTCTGGCCTTTCTGAAAACATCACAACTCATGAACTTGGAGCTTTCAAGACATTCTGAGGTCTGCGGTCATAGATCGCACTAAAGGGGTTCGCTCTAATGGACTCTACCCGAGAACACTCGCTGACGTCCATCTTCTCGATTACACTGAAGCCTCCACAGAATTCTTTGGACGGCATCTTCCGCCACTTCCATTTTTATTTGATCCTTTTTTCCTCCATGATTGACTGTGTTCATATTCATTGTGCCAACATCCAGCCTTCGCCCACCAGTTTCTCTCTCACACACACACACACACACACACACACACACACACACACACACACACACACACACACACACACACACACACACACACACACACACACACACACACACACACACACACACCGCCTGCCAGTCTTCTCCTGCTCCCTCCGGACACACCGTATTCATCCGTCTCCGTCCGTTCTTCCTCAGCTGCCTTCGTTCTTCTCTCAACCAGCTCATTCCTCGTCTCCTCTGACCTTCTCCGTTTGCCTCTGATCCGTCTTCTCTGTCAAACAAAGTTTCCTTTGACTTGTCACCTGTCGCAGTGCTTCCTTTTTGCAACCCTACTCCGACCAAAAGCTTTCACTCTCACCTCTGCAGTTTCTATAACTGTACATCCCTTCCGTTGGAAATACACACATCAATGAAATTGGTGCTCCAATCTGCTGTATTGTCGGGATGTATAGTATATGCTTTAGAGCATAGCTGGAAATTGTTTGTGCCGTCTACCACACCACAGTAGAACTGTGAACTGAAAAGCTTTTCTATTTCAGCCAAATGGGGCAGAAGCTTTTATCCTCTTTGCACAAGCAACAGAGTTCCCTGTTGGTCTCTCCCTCCCCTCGCTCTCACGTCGAGACAGATTGACCAGTTGCTTCACCGTGTGGTCTTGATCTGACCACTGCGACGTAGTAACAAACGAACAGTTTTAAAATTTTGTGGTTTATAGCAATTGCATATAGATCACGAACATTTGCATATAGATCACGAACATTTGCGTTAATTCAAGTAGTGATGTCTGCTCAAAGAGCAGACATCACCTATTTGGCCACACAGAAAAGTGTGGCCATGGATCATGGAAAGCAGGAAGACCACAGCTCACGGCACACACTATTATAAATATGAGATATGTTGTGCACATACAGGGACACTATACAACTGGCGGTCGTCAGCCTGTGGCATCGAAACGCTACTAGCAGAGATTACTGACTTTAAAAAAAATCCATCCTCCACATTATTGTTAAAAACTGTCTGTTAGTAAGCCCTTCAAAATCATTCTCTAAAAAATGTGGCTTTAACCAAATAATTAAGCCAATCATTCAACCACGAGCCACCATTAACATTGGCACCTATTAATTAGTCATATTTGATAGGAAATTACTCATTTAAAAGAACATGGATCGAATTAAGTCCTTTCCAAAGAAGTGCTATTGAAGACTGAATCTTCCTTTGAGAGATTTTCCTGACACAAACGTGCCAATCTCCGTCTGACAGCGTTAATATGGAGGTTATCGTGGTGCCGACTTCAGTCCCAGCTGTTGCCTCTCATCTGCGCTGCTTTTTAAAAAACGGGGTTTAAGAATAATTACAGTCGAGGGCGCGGACCCGTGTTTTTAGTGCGTGTGTGTGTCCTCCGAGTGGTTGTGCGAGTGCTCTCCTCTCGAGACGGCATGGAGAGGCAGAGCGTTTTGGATAATGTTGCACTCCAAGGCTCTGCTGGTAATTACCTTCCTGAAACTGGCTCAATAGGTTCGCTGCTGACTGCAGTGTTTTCTCTTGCCGTTCCTTTAAAACGGTGAACTACCTCATGATGGAGGGATAAAAAACGAGGCAATGTCTATTCTTGCATTGGCCCTACGAGTATTCCAGAGCACTGCCTGGTTCGGTTAGCGTGCCCCCAATCCCAAAAGCCCACAGGTGGTGTTTTAATACTCTACAAGGTACCGGATGTTTTGAAGAGTCAAATCAAAGTCAGACAATTGAAGTATCCCAATTTAGCTGCCGCCTCCTGGGCAGGTGGTCTTCATTGGCCATGAACACCGCGGGGGGCCGAACTGATATGAGATGGTCCGGTCTATGGTGGATTTCCTATTTGACCGTCACCAGTGTCTCCCACCCTTATCGCTGGAGTTGCCCACGGTACGAGAAAGATCGTCACCGGTGCGCGTAAATGAATCCTGGGATAGGATGGGCAGGCAAGGATCCGCCCATTGGATCCATCGCGAATGGAAGAACAAATTTTTTCAGCCGCGTTTTAAGGAGCTTTTGAATCGGGACAGCCGAAGCCGAGTCCCCCCCCGTCTTAAAATGTAGCCTTGGTACGCAGCTAATGTATCCATCAAGTACTAATGATAGTAATCTACCTTAGTTTTTCAGCCACACTAACGGCATACCTCAAGAGATTGCTAAGGTATGGACCAACCACTTTGAACCAAAAAAGAATATCCCAACAATTTTGTACGAGCATTAACAATCTCTAGAAGATAAATCCTACTGACTCTCACGACTCCTTGTCTATTCCTCTGGCTCCACAATATCAGTGTTTCAGATAGTTTCATTAATATTTGACCGGCGTATCCCCCCACAAGCACGAATCAGCAATGTCAATGAGCAACTTGTGTTCTCACCAGATAAATTTTAATAGCCCTGACTCCTCTTTGTCTCTCCTTTTCCTTTCCCACCGTCCTCTCTCCGGTGACATCATTATTCACAGCGTGTGCTGGTCAGTTTAGTCATGCAGTCAAAGAGCCCATGACAACTTGCTTAAGCCTCCAGAAAATAACAGAGTGACACACTGAGCCGGTACTCAAACAACTAATACTCTGCTCTCAGGCCGTCAAGGTCAAATAAAGTCAAGAGTCGCCCCGGACGAGGGAATTTAATGGCACCGATAAAGGGGAACCATGGCACCAACACATTTCTATGAATATAAAACAAAGAGGTTAAGACATTATGCCAAGGACGGGTTGTTGTTTTTTTCCCCCTTTAAGGCCTCATTTCATTGAGGTCTAGAAATTTAAGATACAGGGGATGTTGGCGTTGTCGTGGCAACCCTCCCAGAAGTGGAATCAATGGTCTATTTGGCCATTTGGAAGGTAGCTGTGCTCCCAGATTACGAACCAGCTGTTTTATGGATCAAACTGCAGTGTCAAGGTTGAAATTACGTATTGCCTATTTTTCTGTTCTGGCTCCAATAACAGCATGTATGACAATACTCCTTTTCCTTTTTTTTTTTATCATGCCTCCATCTCCCTGACTCACCCATCCGTTTCCTCAGCCGCTCTCACCGTCTCTCGAGAAGACATATGGATTTTACTTATCAGTGTTTGTTGTTTGTGAGTGTGTGTGTGTGTGTGTGCCTGATGTCATCACCTCCCCGTCGGCTCGGCAGTGATGGAATTATCTGGAGTGACCAGTCACTTTTTGGTAAGAGGCAAATGATAAATTGCCCTTGAGAGAGAGCGAGAGAAGATATGAGCCAGTGACTTACTGGTGGTGGATTACATTTGACCAGTTCACACTATCTTTAGATAATAGATAATACACAAACGTATCTTGGAAAACATGTCTCTATAAGGAGTTTTGTATTTCAAAATACAATCTCATCCAGAACAGTTTTTTATTGTTACAAAGAGATCGGTAGATTAAGAATGCAAAAGCAATTTATCTGCTTTAGTGTTGGTGTAAAGAATCGCATGTGATAACTATTCTGGTTATGCACCTTTATTTTAATAAGGAACAAAGTAAATAAATAAAATTAAAACATCCCTGGGAATTAGTAAAAATTCAAAATATTCGGTTTATCTGCTTCATTGGGACTGTGCAGGGGGAGTTTGATTGGTATTTGATTTACAGGGGACTAAATAACATCAGCCACTTGGCCTTATGAAATATGATCCATCGTTATTAAACTTCTGAATACATAAATACTTAAAATCAGCTGAAGCAGTTGAAGTATCAGTATCATTCCTAAAGAAAAAACTCAATAAATCTATTGCAGATGTAGAATTTTATATTATATCCAATTTTGGTTTCTGTCTCCATGCTAAAATAAGCTAACTAGCTCATGGTATACAAAATGTAATAAAACTTTATTTGTGTGTTTTGCTGTGAAAGTCTCAGCACTTACGTTTAACTGCCCATATGCTATTTCAACTCAAGTTGGCGATGTGCCTAAAGCTGCCACCTGACAATCACCATAAAATCCTCGCTAAGCCTATTTCATCATGTACGTGCCGCTGAATTAGCGAGTAATGCTAATTCCTCCTCCCGGGGCGATGGCTGAAATCGCCCTCTGGAAGGGAGCGGCGCTGAGGTCGGGGCAGCTGGTGGGAGGGAGCTGTGGGAACGTGGGTTGCAGAGAGAAGACGAGAGGGGAGCTATTTGTGTGGCACAGCGGCACAAGAGGCTGCACTTCTCTGTCATTAGTGCTCTAACTGCAGAATTATACTGAGTAATACACCTGCTGGGAAATGTATAAAGAGGACCATAAACTTGGACATTTCCACATTTTTCACAAATTGGGGTCAATTTCGGAGCAGTTTTTGGTCAAGCCTCTTAGATTTTCTATGCTGATTCTATTCTATCGCGGTATAGTTTAAATTTGGCCTAATAGTGCACCGACTTTCAAGGGCAGAGAAGAACTCAGTAAAAGGTCACCCTTCTATATATCATGGGACTCGGCTGGACGACGAGTGCAATTAGGGATGTTAAGCCCACATATAGACAATATCACGTCTTCTAACTTCATATCTTTCAATACCCTGAAGAGATGCTCTTCCTCCCGGAATCGACAACTGCAACGCACTCCTCCTCCCTGAGCCCTCGATCGTCTGTGATGCCGTCTCAAGACTTCTCCCTCGGTCGAACAGACGGCCCTTTATGACAACCATACTTTGTTCCCTTCACCATCAAGCCCCTGCATATCTTACCCATCTACACCCTTACTCTGGACAGGTCGCCAGCCAATCGCAGGGCCGACATACAGAGACAGACAACCGCCAGAATCAATTGGAACATGCGAACTCCGCACAGAAAGGCCCCCCGGGTCGGTTCGAACCGAGAACCTTGTTGCTGTCACCCGCTACACCACCGTGCCGCCCGCCAACTGGTTCAACGCCATCAACATATTGATTGCGGCCACTCCACGTCTCACTCGGTGGAACTCATTGATATTATCTCCGGCTCCACGAGGCAGAGGGCCGCTGCGGCGCTGACGGACGACTGAGGTTTGCGGCCCGCTGTGTTGCTGTGACTGAAGAAATGCAAAGGTCCATAGCACAATCTAAAGAGCAGCTGAGTTTCATGACGTTGACCGAGAGACGTGTACTTAATGTGGAGCTGTCACTTCAGGGCGGCGACATCAGTCACGTGATGAAGACGATATCAGCATGAAATACTGTGACGTATAGTTTGGTCAAACTGCCCGTTTCACCCCAAGTGGCCTTTCGTCCCTGCTCCTCCACACGAGCTCAGCCCGCTCTTCAACTCACGTGGACTTTTCAGCGGTGCACTGATGATGCAAACTCTCTTGTTACACCTCATTCCTGCAGCCCACAGCCCTCGGCGGTGACTGTGAGAGTCGGGGCCGCTGAACCGTCCCCGGCAGAAAGTGTGATTCACTGGACCAGCGGATGTTTTGCCACTGTTAATCTACTCTCTCTTTTTTGTCCTCTTCTCCCTGAAGTGGCCACGGCAGCATCGTGTTCACGCTCTTTGGTCTAATCCTCTTTGCCAGCCCCTTTGTGTTCTCACATGCACTCTTAAAAACAAAAACAACAAATCTTAAAATCTTGCAAAATCTCCACAAGAAAAAATTATGAAACATACGCACATTTTGGATTTCTCTGACATGCCGATGCATGAGACTCGAGTCGTCCACCAAAAAAACAACTACATAGGTTGTTTTTGATCAACCGGATTATTACGACCTATTTGTGGGATTAAATTAATGTTGGTTGGCTTCATGCTGAATTAGAATTTGAAGGATATTTATTTATACATTTTTTTTAATCTCTAAGAGCCAAATTATAATGAAGACACATGAAGTTTCCTATTAAAGGAGCAGTGCTCATATTTAACGAACCTACAATGACAAGTCATCGCGCACATGAACATTAACAGCCTAGACAGGCGGTGAGATTCTTTACGGCATTCCTACATCTAATGGAAGCGAATGTGTGTGTGGTTATTTTCACCTTTTAAATTGGGAAAATCCCCGGAGATCCAATAAAGACACGAGAGATACGAGGAGCAGGTTAAAAAGTGAGAAGTGTGGGAAGAGAAAAACAAAATGACAAGGCGCTCTCTCTCTCTCTCTCTCTCTCCCGTGGGCCAAGAAAACACACCTAACACAGAAGTTATTACTGAGGCGGGGCGCAAACAACATTTGTGATTAAGTGCGAATAGAAAATTCAATTTAAAAGAGAGTCAGTTTGATCTATAGTGTCCTTTGAAAAAGGGGCAAACTTATTAGAAATAAGGATTTACAAAACATAATTCCTGCTCAGCCGAGAATTACTGGTTTATATTCCCAGGCTGGCAGATTAACAGATTGTTAATCACGGTTACTTCACGGGAACACGGAAACTCCACACACTGAAAGGCCTCCGGCCCGGCCGGAAGGTTTTTAAAAACCAGAACCCTTATGGCCGACCACTGCACCGCCGCGCCAAGAGGAACGAGCGGAGACACGGAGAATTTCTCAAAAACCTAACGTGGAAACATGTGTTACAGCTGCACATGAACGTCCCCATCGGCGGGAAGACGCTTCGATATTTCGGAGACCTTTATACATTTTATAGGCTGCACAGGATGTATATTTTCCATTTTCTGTCAGTTTTCAACTTTAATATCCCCTTAATATCAAGGGATTGGCATCATAGCCAATTTTATACTGACATATATTTTTAGACGTGACGATCAAAGAAACAAGAAATAATTCTTATGGTTCTTCTCCAGTTTCCCTTCTCACTTCCCGTCTCCCCTTCCTCTCCATCCTTTGAACTAACTGCAGAAACATTAGACCCGACTGTTATGAATCATTTTTATGCGGCCCTGTAATGAATAATGCTCCGGCTCAATCGAATTAACCTTTTTCAGGCCCATCAGCCTCCAGATGCTCCAGATTATGGAAGACGGAAGACTCCTTCCCCTGCGAGAGGTTTCTGTTGTTTCTACTATTTTGAGCTGGTGAGTAAAAAGCAAAAGCACACAGAGATGTTTTTGGGACATTCGTGTGTGTTTAAGTTGTAATATTTGACATTACTTTGCAGATCTGTGACATGATGGCCACTCCCTCGTCGCCTTGTCCTCTTCCCTCGCTTCTCTCTTGACTTTCTTTGAACCAGAGGACATCTCTCTCTCTCTCTCTCTCTCTCTCTCTTTTCAAATGCCGCTTCTCTACTTCGCCAATTTTCCTCGACATCACCCTCTTTTTCTTCTCCCTCGTCTGCTCTTTCCAGTTTTTCCCCTGCCTTCCGTCCTCTCCGGTTCATTTTCACCCTTCGTCCCTCGTCTTCAGCCGACTCCGTGGCTCCGCCCCCTCGTTCCCTCTCTGACCTGCGTTGATCCTGTGATTCCGAAGACTTCTTAAAAATTGTTGGTGCCGCATAAAAGGCTTATCGGGAAAGTGTCTCTTGCTCTGGAGGTGGTGGGGAGGAAGAAACAGAAGCGGAGGAAACCATCGTTTCAGATGATAAACGATCAGAAAGGAAAAGGAAGGTCGCATATTCAAATATCTTCGTCCTCATGCTATAAGCTCCAGAAAATAAGCGAATCCCCACATTTTATTCACTGGAATCAGTTGATATTTGGCATCATTGTGGCTTTAAATAAAACTAACGGGAGACTTTGACCTTGGTGATGCTCCTTTTACCTTTGGTTGCGTTTCTGTTTGTACAATGTTTCAGAACGTCCTCCAGCCTCTGATGCAGCCCACAGGAGGCATCTCTTTAAATAGCTCCCCTTCGGCGGCGAGCGTTCCGGATCCTCGGAGTGTATCCGCGGCGAGGGACGGGACCTCCGTCGTCACGGATACAAGACTCAACATGCAGGGGAGGTCGTGGAACGACCGGACTGAAGGGACGACGGCGACAGTCAGGTTTGGCTCTGCGCTCTGACGCTGAGTGATCGTTCCATCTTCCTTTCTGTCAGAGAGACTCCGCTGAATTCATCATAAGTTTCTCAGCTCGAGTGTGTGTTGTTCCAGAGAGAGAATTAGAGATCAGAGTGAAGCATCTCTGCACCTGTATCCCCTTCACATCTCATCTCATCTCTCCCACTATCATTCAGCCTCTCTCTCTCTCTCTCACACACACACACACACACACACACACACACACACACACACACACACACACACACACACACACACACACACACACACACACACACACACACACACACACACACACACACACACACACACACACACACACACACACACACACACGGTTTTATTTGATTACACTGAATTACAGCTGCTCCAGGGAAGACAGTTTTTGTTGGGGGGGTAAATACACGCTATGTGAAAAAAACACACCTGCCTCCAGAGTGACTCACAAAACAGAGCTGTAATCTCAAAATATGAATAATTCATATGCTCAGAAATAAATCCTAGTGCCGAGGAGAGACGGATCCCTCCCAAGGAACGAGGGAACGAACCGAAGCTACGAACGATTAATTGATTGATCTTATTGAATGAACGAAGGAAGGAATGAACAAAGGAATGAACAAAGGAATGAACAAAGGAATGAACGAAGGAATGAACAAATGAACAAATGAACAAAGGAATGAACCAAGAAACGAACGAATGAACGAAAGAAGGAAAAAACGAAGAAAGGAAGGAAGGAAGGAAAGTAAGAAAGAATGAAGGAATGAACTAAGGAAAGAAGGAAATAATGAACGAAGGAATAAACGAAGGAATGAACGAGGAAACGAACAAAGGGAAGTAGGAAAGAATGAACTGAGGAAGGAAAAAATGAACAAAGGAATGAACGAAGGAAGGAAGGACAAAAGGACAGAGCGACGGATAATTGGATAGATGGACAGATAGATGTACTGTATTAGTTAACAGCCTCTGAAATGAAATATGATCCCGGCAGCATGTGATTCCACAAAGTGCAGCGTCTCATCCCTCACAAACAACAGCCAATGTCCACTCAGCCAGGGAGTTTCATTCATGCACTCAAGCTAATCAGGCTGAGGATGGAACTGGGCCGCGTCCCCTTCCTCTCCTGAACCCTCCAGTTCCTCACCAGGCTGCGTTCACCTGCTCCTGCTCCGTCACCCGACACGGGAGGTTTCACCTCGGAGTCCGACACTGAGCCGCGGAAAAACCTCTCCGAGAGAAACGAGGAACAGACCAAACTGGGAAAAACCACCAGGAGTCGGAGCAACAACGCGGAAAAAAGAGGCTGACAATGTCGAGGCGCGTGGCGAGTTTCTGACGTCAGGCGCAGAAACATGGCGGGAGAAAGAGAAGCACGAGGTTGATGGTAAGAGACTTGATTAATTGGAGCAATTTGACATGTTGCGTATCTTTTCGTCAGCTGTCGGCTTGGAGTTTTGGGACATGACTTTGTCGTTCCCATACGAAGGTCAAGCGGGAACCGGGAATCCTCCGGCGATCCTCCGGCCGTTCTCTCTCGGGCTCACTGGGACATTTTCCGTCCATTTGCCTCCACGGAGCAGCGACAGCGGCAGCGGCAGGAGGAGGAATCACTCCGGGGCCTCTGCTCCGCTGGCATCGGATTAGAAAGCTTACTTGTTCAATTCCAGACAAAAGTTTTTTCTCACACACAAATGGGATTAATTTCATCACGGTGCTGCGGGAAGCATTGTAGCTTTAGAAAGGGACCCGGAGTAACAACGTCTCCAGTCTCCGTGCCGGTTGTCGCGGAGGGATGATCCCGACTTTCTATTTTGTGTGAACTTCTTTCTTTTGCTTAAATCTGTGAAATACCGTCGGCTCAGAGATCAGGATCACATTCCCTCTGTGGGAATCGGAGCCGCCGCCGCCGCCCTTTTGCTCTCCTGTTCTTTTCTTATTAGAAGTGTGTAAACTTTGGATTGTGATTCACCGAGCGACTCCAACGAGCTGCGACTCTCTGAACAACGTTTCCCGAGAAAAAGATCTTTGAGCTCCTTTAAAGGAAAATCTGAAGGATGGAATCATTCGTCCTTAGAGCTTTAGACTAACACATTCCTTGATCCGCGTTTTCTCCGCTGCAGCCGCAGACGGTCTGTCTTTGTCTTAATCCCCCAGCTCCCGAGCTTCAGCCCTCGTTTGGACTCTCGTCTTGTCAACGTGTCAGGATTTCAAAACAAATACGGTGAAATATGGTGAACTTGACCTCGGCTGGTCTCCGCACGCCAGATCGGCGTGTAGGAAACATTCCAAACGTTCTTCTGGACCGACAGCAGTGCGTTGGGAGTGGGAAGCTCTTCCTGTGTGACGTGTAGGATACATCGCTTTAAAAAAAAAAAAAGGTTGATTTACATGTATGAATTATGTAACATGTATTCTTTATTAATTAGCTGCTGTTAATACTTGCAGCTAATACTAATGGTCATGTTTTCTTCCCTGTCTGTTTTTTTTTCTTTGTTATTCAGCAGGAAAACTACAGATTTATTTCTTTTCCACGAAACTTGTTGGAAAGATGGGAACGCCCCCCTGGTGGCTGACTGCGGTAAAGCTCCTAAGCCCCACCCCCTCCATGTTTTGTGCCTTCCCAGAAGTTCATGGCTGTATGGAAATTTGCGTCCCCCCATAGAGGAAAAAACTTAGTCCACAAAAGTTCCACTCAATCCACTGTCAGGCTGATATATTAGGTATTTAATATTTGACAGTATAATGAGCTGGGGAAGTCATGCTGTGAAGGTAATAAACCGTGTAGGTTTTTTAATAATCCACTTCCTCGAGCATCGAGGACGGAATTCCATCTTCCACTTTATATGTATATAAAATGTTATCATTTCTTCTTCTCCCGGAATGACACAAACAAGACTCTTAAGAGAGACGACCATCACTCTCTCACACACACACACACACACACACACACACACACACACACACACACACACACACACACACACACACACACACACACACACACACACACACACACACACACACACACACACACACACACACACACACACACACACACACACACACACACAAGCTCTCATGGTGTTGTCGGCCTCAGACGTACCTCGTTTTCAGTTTTCCGTAGTGTCGGAGCAGGAGATTTTCCGAGTCAGGCGCGTTCAAGCCGACAGGGAGGTTTTCCGGATGTTCAGTGGCGTCTTGCAGCAGGAGGAAGGACGCGATCATGACCCCGCTGCAGAAAGAAAGAAAAGAGTTCTTGTATTTACGGCCGTCAACACGAGATTCTCCTGCTGCAGAAGTTCAGATTGACGTCACAGTCTCGAGGTCCTTTTCAATTTGACCCATTTGACCTTTTTAACTAACAAGTAATGTCATTATTGATTGATCAGTTAATTTTTTCACAGTCAGACTGACTGACTGACTGACTGCTGTCGGTGTCGCTTACTCTTTTTCTGTGGACGTGAAATTTCCATGAAGTAGTAAATTGGCGGCCGGTGTCACAGTGAATGGATTTGTTAGCGCGTGAGTGACCACAGCGGGAGATTGGCTGTCATATTTCATTCTGGCATTCATCGACGTCGCCAATCTGCTACACAGCGATGCCAGGTGTGTGTGTGTGTGTGTGTGTATGCAAATGTTTCTCTGAGCATTTGTGTGTATTTGTGTGTGTGTTTCTGCCACTGTGGGTAATAAACAAGCTTGTTGGGGGAAGCTGAGGCAGTGATCAGAGAACACTCGTCATATTAAGCCTTTAAAAAAACACACACACACACACACTGACTCACACGCACACACACTTCCGGGATTTAGAAAACGTTCATTCTAATCCCCCGAAATTTACGATGAGAATCTGCTGCTTCATGTGGCAACAGAGTTGGAGCCTCAGCAGAATTAGGTAGAAATATATATCCTTTATATATAAACTGATCGATGTCAGTTGGACTTGTTCCCATTAAAAAATATATATATTTTTTGAAACCGGATTTCAAGAAAATTGGAAAAAAGAATTATAGCATTTGTTTCTCTCAATGCACAAACTGCTCCAGCTCAGCCAAGTGTGAATAAAGTTTAATTGATTGATTAATTGGTAAACTTGTATTCAATTTTACTTGAACCGATGTCAAATTGTAATTTGTGCAACTCCAGTATTTTGTCAGATTAATAATCCTCTCTTTCCGTGGTTCTACCAGGGGAAACGCCTCCCAAAAAACATCCCCTGATAGAATAATTGATTTACAACTTCATTCGATCCGCCGACACACACTTCATCAGAACTAATTGGTGTACGGTGTAAACACTGAGTCTCTCCACGTCCCTTCCTCTCTCGCTCTAAAAAAAAAATAAAAATCAATGACCAGGAGAAAGAACTACAACAACAACGGCATCACACACTTCCCCGATGAGATGGAAATTATTTAAACAAATGTTTCTCCTTGAAATCACTTTGGTCGCGACGCAGGCAATCTGGGAATCGCCGACGTTCCGAGGGGGGACGATTGCACTCGTGTGTGTGTGTGTGTGTGTGTGTGTGTGTGTGTGTGTGGTGTTCACGTCCTCTGCAGACACCGCCACTCTGCTGCATTCAATTTCCAGACGTATAAATTTGTCCTCCACCTTCCCCTTGACTTTACCTGTCTGCACACGTCCTCACCAGGAAGTGACGGATCAGGAAGTTCAACTGGAGAGAAACAGAGCAGAAGAGGTGGCAGGAGGGGAATGGGAACGACGCGGCTCGGGTTGAGACCGGGATCACGGATCAGGTCGTGTGTGTTCGCTCGGAGAAGTTCAGACGTTACGGGACGTATGAAGCAGCCTGTGTTGTGGAAGGCCGTTCGACCGACAGAGGACGGAGCGTCACGAAAGAGGCTTCACACCGGCAATAATGAGTAAAGTAAATCTGAAGCTGACGTTGGGAGAAGGATTTTCACAAGTACGACCGGAGTGCAAACGCAAACTCATTCGCCTCTGCACAAGAGATTTGTGGAAGGACAAACAGTTTTCATGGTTCAACATTGTGCCAGAGAGTTTGTGTCCCATCACGATCAGCCGCTAGTAGAAGGTCGTCTCTTACGATTCGGGAGTGACCCGAGGAAGAACCCGCGAAATTGTAGAGCGGATCAGGATGAACGGGTGGACCCGGGGATTTCTTCAACGTGGCGCGGCCTCGGCGAGGTACAGGAGAGAGGAGTGCCCGCTCCGAGCCCCTTCCAGGACAAAGTTCGGTGAAGTCGCGATTCCCAGCCGCCGCCACTGCTGCGGATCGCCGTTCGTCTGTTTATTCAAACTTCATCCATAGTGAACGTTTCTTGCATCCAAATTGTACCAAGTTCTCTGCTGCAGTCTCTCAATGACTCACCTGCCAAGTTTGAGGAAGACCGGACTAAAGGTTCTGGAGATACTCGACTTAGGGACAGACAGAGATTCCACGCGTTGTAGTAAGATTCATAGAATTTGATCTCTGTTGAATGTGTACGTGAAGCTCCCTCCAACTGAACCCCGTTTCTAAACCCTCTCCGTCCCTTACAGACACGACCATGTTACAATTCTTCACTTCAAGCTCTGAGAAGTTATTTCTTGAGCTTCGGGAGACGAATTTAAAGTGCGCGAGCAGCAACCGGTCGTCATTATCATTCGAACGATGCCCCATAATTGGCCAATTGGTTCAGGATCCGACTGCCAGACTCAATCAATTCTCCCTTCGACGTTTTCCCCCCGGACTCTTCTCTCGTCGCAGGATATCGAGGCTCATCAAGGGTCCGACTGCAACGAGTCCAACATTTCATCCCTGCTGCTACTTTTACTTCTTCTCACTCGTGTTATGTATGTTCATATAAAATCTTCTCCTATCACGCAGGTGTCGAGCCTCAAAAGGTGATTCTGGTCTCGGTGTGGTCGTAACTGTTTTTAAAGATGCTTCATAAACATCCTGGTTGTTTGCTCTCACTCCCCCTTCGTCTCGATTGGTCCCTGACGTCTCTGACTTTCTCCCTCAACCCGCTGCTCTTCTGTCTGAAGACGGTCTCAGGAGGTCGGCTGCTTTATTATTAGCCACATAAAAGAGTTTCACTGCGCAATGAGGACGTGTTACGGCCACCGGATGAGAGCGAGGCCCGTTCCCGGACGACATTATCAGGAAATGAGTCACCCTCGCTATTATTCTGTTTTTGGAGCCGGAATCATCGGCAATTTAGGAGAAAAGGAGGAAATCACCCTCTCAAACCCGTTCCGTCTCCTCCCACCTGAGGTCACACGTTTTCACAGAAAACTATGATTTTACTTTGTGCAAAATGTCTTTTTTTATTATTATTTGGCCTAAGTTTTATGAGAGTAGACGCTGAGATTAAAAATGACAGGTGGCCACGACAACAGGTCGATAACAAACAAGTGGATTTTTAAATGAGGCGTTTAAAAAATTTGACAAAGAAGAAAGAAGAAGAAACGTTTAGGTGCTGGTGCCACTGAACCTTCCAACAACCAGATGTGTTTTCTACTGACTAGAGACCATAGACACACACGTCATTACATCACTGTATGAAAAATGTGAAGATATATATACTTCTTTTTCTTTTATATCATTGAAAATTGTAATATCTATAGGCTTTGTATTTCTGAGGCTGAGCTCTCGAAAATCATTTTCCCACTATTCTCTGACTCCAAAATGATCGGCTGACAAATTCATTCTTTCTTTGAGTCATTATTCAGCGTGCATATTCAAAACCCTCCCACACACACACACACACACACACACACACACACACACACACACACACACACACACACACACACACACACACACACACACACACACACACACACACACACACACACACACCGAGGCCTCACGACAAATGCAGACGGAGAGAAGCGATTAACAGACACCGTCATGCTGCAGAAGCTTCCAAGAGCCGCTGCATGTCCCTCTTCAATGAACACACATACACACAAGCCAAATAGATAAGCAAGCAAATGTGAGCTTTGAGTCTTTTCTTCCCTGAACACACACACACACACACACACATGTACATACATAGTGACCCAGATTATAATCACCCAAAGACATGATGCATTTTAATAGAAATCTGGCTGAACACAAAGCAATGCTTACAGCAAATAACCTTGTGTGTGTGTGTGTGTGTGTGTGTGTGTGTGTGTGTGAGAGAGAACTCCCATCTCATTTCTAAGCTGCTCAGGGAAAATGTGACTTGAGTTCTTATGTGTTTAATTGAAACCTGTTTCACCCTCGTTTACCAGTCATCTGACGAGGATTAAAGATGAGACAGGACGAGGAAGAGGAGGAAGAGGAGAAGGAGGAGGCACAAGATATTATGCTTGTGACATCATGTTTGCTGCCGTTTTCCTTGTGGATGCATAGAAGGCATCTTAATCCAATCAATAACCACATCTACACGTCAACTTTTCTGTTCTAAAAGTCCTCCTGACATTTATGCCAGCAACTTACAGTGAGTTTTGACGGGAAGCTAACACTTGCGCCGCTCCAGGCAGGGCTTGCGTGCGACCGTGGCCCTTTCTAACGCACACGCCGACAAACAGCCTGAGCCGGAGTTTGGTAAAAGTTCAGGAAAATAAATCTGGTGGATTCAGTAACTTGAGGTAAAACGTTCGTGTGGACGGAGAACCGCTTGAGTTTTACAACGCTGCTGTACGTACTCGAGACCTTTATCATGTCCGTCTGAGGTGGAACTGAAAATGATTGTTATTCATCTTGTGAAGACAGACAAAAAGCAGCGGCAGCAGAAATTAATTAACTCATCAGATTTTAATATTAAAAAAAATTGCAGATGAAAACGTGTTTTACAGCCAATTACACCTCCTCCTCTCTTCCCTTACGAAACTTATTTGGCTTCGAGGACTAATTAAAATCGATTGTTTCCCGACCACGCCGATGCAAACTATTATTTAAAAAACAAATAATCATTTTTAAGTTTCATGTTTTTGGAGGAGCAGGGGAAAATCGAAAAGTCTTTCCAAATTAATAAATGTGTGAAGAGCACGTTCGCACTTCAGGCCTGAACAGACAGCGGGCGGGAGAGAGAGAGAGAGAGAGAGAGAGAGGGAGAGAGAGGGAGAGAGAGGGAGAGAGAGAGAGAGAGAGAGAGAGAGAGAGAGAGAGAGGGAGGGAAAGGAATCTATCAATCATGTTTCACTCCCCAGTGAGCAGAGGACCTCTTGTTGTTTGCGACAAGAGGCCGAACAACCCGAAAAATATTATTTTGAAAGGTGTGAAAAGTCTAGATTCCGTGTGTGTGTGTGTGTGTGTGTGTGTGTGTGTGTGTGTGTGTGTGTGTGTGTGTGTGCGTGTGTGTGCGTGTGTGTGTGTCTGAGATCCAAACACTCCTGCACTTCTGATTTCAACTTTCTCTGGAAGTCACAGAGCAGGAGAGAGAATGGAGTCGTAATTGGTTACTGATCGTCCGAGCTTGGAGAGAATGAAATTATGCTTGTGTGTGTGTGTGTGTGTGTGTGTGTGCGCGTATCAGCACAACAGAGCGAGTGAAATAAAATAAAATAAGTAAGTCTAAAGAAGTCAAACCAATATTTAATCTTTGGCGTTTACGTGCTTGGGTTTTAAAGTTTAAAATTGAGCACTTGTGCCTCCTTATAATGGGCACAGGTGCGCGGACACACACACACACCCACACACACCTGTACGGGTCTCTGCTGCACATGAGTCATCTTCTGCTTGACAACACACAGAGACAAAGGAACTGATTGGAAGAAAAGTGTGAAGCCCTCCAGTCACAGTCACACACACACACACACACACACACACACACAGTCTCTCTCCAATATGTTGTGCTCTTGTCATAAATGCTTCTGCTGAAGACTTCCACTGTCTCCGTCTTCCTGATTCAACTGCATCAACCAAGGACACAAACACACACACACACACACATACACACACACACACACACACACACACACTCACACACTTCCATTATTCCACCAGTTATGTAAATGCGTTCTGCAGAAGCCTGAGCCGATGGCGGGCGGCACGAAGGCAAAGGTTTTTCCTGTTTGTGCTTTAATCAGCATGAAATAGCTTGTTAGCCCCTAATCTGATTGCATTTCTGCCACGAAAGGCCAAAACAAATTGCTCCCAAAAAAATCTGTGCTCTGGCTTTTTTCAGTTCACCTGAAGCCTTCGCCAGGAAATGTGAAGTGGCGGCAGCAGCATCAGCTGCGGAGGGGGGCAGAGCCTCTCGCGTTCACGTGTTCACGTCTTCTGCATTCTGCATCGATTGGCTGCACACACACACACACACACACACACACACACACACACACACACACACACACACACACACACACACACACACACACACACACACACACACACACACACACACACACACACACACACACACACACACACACACACACACACGACAACAAATTAAAAACAAAATGTCGCCTAAATGGACATTGATTCAAATCATTTTTAGTCATTAGGCATTTTCCTTCAACCGTTGTGATTGTTAGTGACAAAGAAAACTGTTAGATTTACGGCTGCGTTGTCAGGTAATGACAGGAAAAAGGCTCCCTGGGCCTCTCGTTCCACCTTCTTTCACAAACTGCATCAAAACTTTATCTTATTTGTTTTTTAAACGTGTCTCGGTGCCTCCACAGCAACTTGAACGCTTCTAAGCGTAGATTCTTTAGGTCCTTTTGGAGGCGGAGTTGCTCCGAAACGTCCAACACATATTACAAGCAATTATCTCTCAATAAAATCCAGACCTACACAATCATAAGTTTGTGAACATAGATGTGAAAACGATCGTTCCAACAACAGTTCACAGGTTTCTGCAGCTTGCAGAGGGCGTCGTCTACATCTGCCTTGGGAGCAGTGCAGCTGCGGCAGATGAATCCAAGCTCTCGCCGCCCGATTCGCAAATTCATGCAAAGACACAGAAGATTCGTCGTCCCGCCAGCTCTTGAGGGCTTATATTTGATTTCCACAAAAAAAAAAGCAATCAGAAAACCAAGAGTCTCATTCACGAACTTACTCAAGAGTCAACACCGCACGCAAGCGTTAGCCCGGGGATTATCAGTCGGGCGACTGTTTGCACGGCCGAAGGAGTGTGTCAATAGATTGACCAGATAAACATACGAGCCGAGATAAACGAGCCAATGGCGGCGCATTCTCCACCGGAATGACACTGGAAATTGAAGCATTGTCAGGTTGGATGTGTCACAGGCCAATATGGTAATCCTGTCTGTTTCTTCGAGGAAAATAAATCTGACAGAAGTTTGAAGAGGCTGTACTTCAAGGTGAGAGGAACTCTAGTGATGAAGTCTCCACTCCCTGCCACTTAAAAAATAATAAAATATCCCAGATGTGGGAGCTGCCATCTTGCACCGGTGACAACATTTGGAACTAGACTGTGCTCAGTCGTGATCAGAGAGTGTTTTTATAGCATCAAACGTGTCAAACAAGTTAAAACTGGAACATTCACCTGCATCATAAAAACGACCTGAAATAACAAGCTTATCTTTGGGAAAAAAATGCAATTGACGTGTACATAGATATAATTTTTTTGTTTGGTCCATGTCCCATCTGCTATCATGAACATGGAGGGGGCGGGGCTTCTGACCCATACCGCAGTCGGCCACCAGGGGGCAATCCAGATTTTTGGGCTTCAATTTTGACTTTAAGGACATAAGCATTTTGTAACTATTCATGAAACATGGCAATTATCTGAATGTTACTTTCCACCATGCAATTCAGCTTTTTCAAAAAATATCTCATGTTGTCTAAAGTACAACTTGTCAGGTGACACCTGAACACTCCTGGTTGTCTAATGTACCTGGTATGTCCCAGAAATATATAAGGAAGCAACTTGAGTTATGCAATAGCTCAAAACCAGTTATCACCGCAGACAATCAATTCTTCATTTTGAGAATAGCAGGAAGAGGATTTGCATTTGAAAAACGTGTCAGTCAGGTTTGATGATGTTTGGCGTGAAACTGGAGGAAGCAAATTATGGAAATTGGCAAGCGAATGTGATTCATCAGCATCGGAAGATGCCTGCCGAAGGGTACAGGCTATTCAACAACAAGGAAATGTACGTCTGTTCCTCCAGACTAGTCTTAGTTTGTTTTGTGTTTTATGCTAATAGAGTGTGCTAGTTATTACAATTCATCTAGAATGGAAAATGAATGTCTGCTATATTTTATTGTGCTCCATCTTCACAATGCACCACAGATACTATGGTGTTAGATGTAATTGAAAGTTGTGTGAGTTCTCGCAATTTTCCAAAAGACTTTAAACCATATATTGGGGATTTTAAAACAGTCTCTTTAAATCTGATGAGTCTCGAGTTAACGTTTGGTCTCGAGTGTCAACCGTCAACATCCAGCTACATTTATCGTGGAGATCTGCGTCTCGGTGTCGTGATGTTGAGCAGCAGATTAAGATTCAGTTCCTGAACTCCACTTTTGCGCACGCACCCACCTACCCACCCACACCCACACCCACACCCACACACACACACACACACACCTCATCTATTCATCGCTCACATCCAATCAATATTCTCCTGCTGTCCCCATCCATCTGATTGGGAGGGATGAAAGGCTTTCGTATGATTGCATCAGTTAATCAGTATCATTACGACCAATTTCTGCTGCATATCGCGCCACGATCAATCTCTCCTCAGCCGTCACAGCCTTCGACTGTTCCATCTACTCTACCACACCTCCACCTCCACCTTTCCTCTGACCAGAAACTGGAACTTTAACCATCTAGAAATGTATTAGGGTGTAAGGGCAAATGTCACGTCAATATCTTGATTTAAAAACACGCATTGATTATAAGATGTAA
The DNA here is from genome assembly GCF_022379125.1 of Scophthalmus maximus. Classification (NCBI taxonomy): domain Eukaryota; kingdom Metazoa; phylum Chordata; class Actinopteri; order Pleuronectiformes; family Scophthalmidae; genus Scophthalmus; species Scophthalmus maximus. Next base: position 7,592,680 of record NC_061526.1, read on the forward strand.
TTTAACACCCTGATAGAAATGTATTCCAAACTACCTGGCTATGTTTTTCGCGTAGACACCTTTCGCAATTTGATTGCTTTTGGTAACGGAGACGGAAGAAAAAAGTGAATTGTTATAATTTTTTAACGTTTGTGAACAGGGCCAAAGTGTTCCCCAAATTCATGAACTGATAATTAACCACCGTAGAATCAATAAAAAATCTGAAGTGCAGAGAACCAGGGTGTTCCAGAATAACACACATGGACCTTTTTACTCACATCAAACTCCTGAGTCATATAATGAAGTTGAATCTCTGTTGCATAACTGCGGTTCGACAATTTGCATCAATTGAATTAATGTGGAATGCAATCGAATTGCACATTAAAGACAAGAGTACCTTCCTGCTTCTGGTATTTTTTCCATGAATCTGTGTTTATGATTCAAAACAGACGAGCAAACAATCTCAGTACACCTCTGAAGAATGGAAGGAATTTGGTGGATCGGCCATTCAGCGGCTCCTGGAAACCAAAAACTGGTTCAGTCACTCTTTGGCTGCTTCAGGAATTACATAATTTCTGGGCGTAACACAAATTCCTACTAATGCAATAATTAAAAAGATATATATTAATAGTATTTTAATAGCAGGCTACTTTATGGTTCATGGTGTTTAAAAAGCTTTGGGTGAATGCTGATATCTGAAGAATGAATCGGAGTGATTCAAGGCAAATAATTACTAAAGAATTCAAAAGCATGTCATGTGTATGATGAAAATAACAAACCAGCATTTCAAATTCATATTTACTCCCAGAAAATGTTTCTGAAATATTTTGTGCCTACAGCTTTAAGAAGCGAACTAATCCGGACTCATCTGCAAAAACAAAAAAATAGATGGAATCTTGCAAATACATTGGGTAGAATACATTTTTAAGAAATATATATCAAACAAGCATGTATCACATTTTGATAAAAACGATAATAATAAATGACGAGCTCGTCATGATCTGATGATTAGTAAGAGATTAGGTCCCTTCTGGCTTTTCACGTAATGTATCAGACAGTGGACTTAATACAAATCCCTTAGTTAAAAAAAAATGAATATAGTAAACATATGTAGTTTTTCCAGTTGTAAAATCCCCTTGCAGCTTGTTCTGCAGAGGAGTCACAACGTTAAGAATACGCCGGCAGCTGCTGCTGCCTTTCACACAAAAGCTAAAAATATGGTTTTAATGACTGTACCGAGACATATCTCACGACTGAGTGCCAGGAAAATAATAAGCTCTTAATGGGCGAACTGGAAGCACGGAATGTTTAGAAGACGTGGGTGTGTTTGTCTTTCTCTCTCATAATTACAGGTGCAAAGGCAGAAAGATCAGAAAGGTTTGCAGACTCATCCTTTCAGGGAAATGTGCCACATCACATGTTCGGAGGAAGTTTTTAAATGTTTCTTTTGTTAAACCAGAGTTTTGAAAGATCTGGAACACGTCACATGAGTGTTTGAACTTTTTCGACCTAAGTGTCTGGTCAAAAGTATGACACCTGTCGATCACACACACACACACACACACACACACACACACACACACACACACACACACACACACACACACACACACAGCCCCTCTATAGTAAACACTCTTCACTAAATGCAGTTACACTAGTGAAGCATCAGTATTTCGCATGCCTTGACTGTAATGTGTCATAAAATTGCAGCGTGTTGCATTGTGTGGAGACTGTTAGCGTTGAGTAGTAATTAGGGTATAAGTAGTAGTAGAGCATTCATTTTCAAAATGATAATTCAGACAGTCATTTATAATGGAAGATCTGTAAACGTTGTTTTGCTTCAAATTAAATTGGTGGATGATCTCGGGCCAAACACAAAACCTGGGGAGAGGGAAAAACAAAGACCGTTCCTCTGACTCAGCTCGTAAAAGTGGAGTTAAAGGAGAATTGTCAATAAGAGATCATATTATAGTCTGACAAGTACATTGTGAGCGGGTGTTGTCAGTCTGAAAAGACGGCAGGAGAATTAAAGTCACCTTTAATGGAGGACTGAAAACACGACGTAGCGCTGCTGCGTTCAAAACGCTGAAAATGAAAATGTTTTATTAATCTGATATACTGAAGCTGAGAAGCAACTAAGTGAATGTCAGTTTTTTTTAAACGTCTGTGGTTAATGTACAATATATTTAAATTTGCAGGTCTTCTACAACCGATGCTTTTCTAGAGGAGGCTCACAGATTTAACGGAGCATGATGAGTTCAAGGCCTCAGGTACCTAGGAGGTCTGGATTCCCATGTTTATAACTTGGATGGAGGCATTTGATCATTTTTAATTTAATCCATAATGATATTGACGTATTACGATTTCCTCCTGATCCCTGTTCGAATATTCACACTTGCAGTCCTGATTGAATTATTTTACCCAAGACGGCCTGAACGAAAATGTACAAATAAAAGTATGGCGGCATGAGAAGGCCACGAAAATGTTCATGATGTGAAGCTCATTGCAGCATTTACGCTGCTGCTGTGGTGGGGAAGAGAAAAACGGCGTTGCACCGACTCAGATCAGGATCCTTTAAAAGACTCGTGTGGGGAATTTCACTTGATGTGTTCATTGCAGCTAGTTAGCGTGAAGCGTCAGGCGGGCACCAGAGAAACATCAAGACAAACCCGTTTGTCCTGATGTTCTCGGTATGAAAGTCACCGAGACCTGGTGAACGTGACAGGGACGTTTACGCGTTGAGGTCGGTGAGGGGAAGAAGAGGTGGTGATGATGATTATGGATGGAAGGTGTGACTCCGTGCGGGCGGAGCTGAACCGAAGGACTCAGAGATTTAACGGTGAGGACAAAGTGAAGGAGGCTTAGTTGTCAAAATGGCTCTGCGACAGCGTCTGTGTGGTTTAACGGTGACCATCCTTCTCTTGTGCAAAGGTAAAAAAGATGCTTTGACTTTTCTTCACAGTATTATCATTTGAGTCTGATTCGTCACACTCAGATGAATGTCATTGTGGGGGGGAAAAAGTGGGTCTACTAAGTTTTGAAAAGGTTTTACTCTAGATGTGTGGGGTTTTCCAAATCAACTTGGGAAGTTGGAATAGATTTTCCACACACAATAAAGAAAGACGCAGTAAACGTTCATGTGTTCAACATCTTACTGGTACGTGTCATCCTGTGCTTCACCCTCAAACACTTTTGCCTGACACATTCTTCTCTCTGTTTCTGAATTTCAGGCTGTCACTCACAAGGTAAGTGCAACTTTTTACCAGCTCTTCAGGTTTGGTTTTCTTCCCGTCTGCGATGGGAAATATTTCGAACAGCTTTAGGCCTCCTCCGTTTTCCTACCTTTGCCTTCAGTCTTTCTGTCTACAGGTTTTTCATCTGCATAATCTCAAAACCATAAGCACGAGTGGTAAATATAAATTTACATAGAACTTTTCCAAGGGAAAAGCTAAAACCAAACCCAGGAGAAACTCCTCCTATGCGAACTGAACGTTCCAGATCTCTTCCTGTTGGTGTGAACGTGTCGGGAAATCTCCTGCACTCGTCACGCGTCAATTTCCTGGACTTCATGTCTGACGACAAACTTGACATGCCAATTGTGCAACTGAGGAATGAGAACCTGTTGCATATCATTATGTGTTTGGTCCTCGTCTCTCCTCTTCTTCACAGTGTTGGGATGCGGCCTGGCTTTGTCAAACACCAAAATCGTGGGAGGCAACAACGCGTCCCCGGGGAGTTGGCCCTGGCAGGTCTCGCTCGTGGCTGAAAACAAACACTTCTGTGCCGGGACACTGATCAACAACCAGTGGGTGCTGACGGCTTCTCACTGCATATCAGGGTGAGGAGATTTCACTCAGCTCCACCATCCACATTCCACCTGCGGCGCCGCGGTATGTCAGTGACCCCAACGCGCACATTCAGAACTGAGGAAGCGCGAGAAGAAAATTCCTTTCCAGGCAGCTCTTAAAATCTATTGATGAGAACAACTGACCAGCCGTGCTCGGTGGTTCGCGATATAGCTTCAGAAGTCGGGACATTTTCCTCAACTTTTCCAGAGGGGCTGTATACGCGAGAACGCAGATCTCTGCAAATATTGCTCCCGACATTTAGCCAACCTTTCCCGCCAGCCCCCGAATAGAGTTTCTGGTCGCTTGAATGTTCCCGGAAGTTTTCCTGCCGTTGTGAAAGTGTCTGACTCGGACAGTCTCCCGCTGCGCTCGTATAACTACAGTTTTACTTGAACAATGCTGGGATCGTGCTCACCGCTGGTATCCTGCATCTGGATAACGATTAATGAGCTGAAGATATTGTGATTTCAATGCGACCACGAGGCAGACGACATGTTGAGGGGGTCGGAAGAGTAAAACGTGAGATAGAATAAAGGACATATGAGACATATGCTCCCATGCTCATCATCTACACTTCTTTACGCTTCTCTTTGCTTTCCTTTAAGTTCTGAACGGGACACGGCGACGGTTTATCTGGGCCGCTTCAGCCAGTCGGGTCTAAACCCCAGTGAGGTGTCGCGGCGCGTCACTCAGATCGAGTGCCATCCGGCATACGACTACCTGACCGACGAGCACGACATTTGTCTTCTGAAGCTGTCGGCCCCCGTGAACTTTACCCTCTTCATCCAGCCGGTGTGCCTGCCCACGGCGGACAGCACCTTCCACGCCGGGCTCAGCAGCTGGGTCGCCGGCTGGGGCAGAACTGCGACTAACCGTAAGCTCACGTTGGACAATCCGAAGAGAAACTTCTCGCTTCGCGTGTTGATTTACAACGTTGTGCTTGAAAATGTCTCCAATCAGAGTCGTCCGACATCCTACAGGAGGTTAATCTGCCGATAGTGGGAAACAAGCAGTGCCAGTGTGACATCAGTTTCCTCATCACAGAGAATATGATCTGTGCTGGCGTCAAAGCGGGCGGGAAGGACGCCTGTCAGGTGAGCGCCACGCATATCTATATGCAAATTGCTTGTTGAAAAAAGAAGACCTACCATAACATCCCATAAATCAGCAAAATGGCATAAACGAGATGGCAGTCTTGCACACGTCTACGAGCAGGTGTTTCTATCCCTGAAACCATTTGGTGTAGTTTGCCTTATGGCCCATCAGAGGCCTTTAGTTCATTGGCTATTACCTATTTGACTATTATGTTGTTGGCCACAGTTATTTTAGCATGAGGTCATACGACCATACCAGCCCGTCAGGATGCACTTATTCCATAAATCTGTTTCCTCCAACCACGATCTGGTAAATTTAGACGAGTCTAATCAACACCTGAATAATTAATGGGTGGTTTACAGACTGTCAGATAAAGATAAACCGTCTCTTCCCGCAGGGAGACTCGGGCGGGGCCCTGGTGAACAAGAAGCTTGGTCGGTGGGTCCAGAACGGAATTGTGAGTTTTGGCGACGGCTGCGCCAGACCCAACAGCCCCGGCGGCTTCACCCGCGTGTCCCAGTACCAGCAATGGATCGAGACCATCACCGGCGTGAACAAAACCGAGTTTGTGACCTTCACATCCGCAGGGCCTGACAGCGACGCGAACTTCACCTGCGCAACATCGCCGCCCATCACCACCAAGCAACCCCTCACCACCGAAGGCGACAAGTGCGGTGACAGTGTATTTTGCGGTGGCGAAAATTTGATGCACTTCACTCACTTCGTCTCACTCGCTCTTCTTGTTCTGTCGCTCCACGTCCTGGTCGCCGGTGCGTAGCACGAAAGTGTGACTGAAAACGTCTGATTTGCTGTGTAATGATGATGATGAGCTCTTCTTCAGAAAACAGTACGGAATTGTTATTTCTTTCACGTAATTTTCTGATCAATTAGATAAACTTTAGATTGTCTTTCTATTATTTGTGGACACACACACACACATTTGAATAAATGTAATGTTGATTGGTCAGATCTTGTATTGTCTATGATGATGATGTTTGGATTCCACACACTTTTGTGTTGTACTGTCCGTAATTCTGTTTCACATATGGACTCGTCAGCTGGAGAAAATTTCTTTGAAACTGGCGGTAACTTTATATATATATATATATATATTAGTGTATTACCCTAATATGTCAAGGTTTTTGAAATTTCCCCTGTTAAACTGGCAGTGTAAACCTGGAACATTGGAAGCTCTAGTTTGATTTCCCATGATTACACACACGCCTGTTGGTTGGAAAATGCTACTCATCTCTTTGCAGAATCAATCGAGTGAAAAATTAAATGCTCCGATATTTGTGCGCTCATTATGTGTTTGTGAATATGTCATCTGCCCTGCTGCTGTGTGTGCCACGATGTCCTTTAAATGCCCTTCGAGGTTCGCACATTGTTTTTTTGTCATTTCTATTTTTAAACATTCACACACGAAGGCGCCGACAGTCCCCAACAGGAGGCCGTAGATAAAATATGACGAGCGCTCTCTCTCTCATATGTTCTGGATGGCTGGAAGCCGCCTGCAGCAAAGGAAACAGTCTAATTGTTATTCCGCGGCTGTGGTGTGTTTTTTATTACTTTAGTCTGTGTTGGAAATTGTGTTCGTGAAAAAATGGCCCTGCGAGTCTGGACGCCCTGAAAATGAAGTTGACTTTTTTCTCTGACGTCGAAGCAGTTGGTCTCTGTTTCTGCTCCTTGTCTCTTTCTCTCAGAGCAACATTAATATCTCCGATTAAACTGAAACTTACTTTTAACAGCGTATGGTTCTTAAGCAGTCCAGAGGCCTAGGAAACATTAACAGTAAAATAGTGTGATCGTTGCGTTTCATCGAAAGATGCTGGCGTTCTCGTTGACGTCGTTCGTACTAAACGTTCGCTGTGCACACGTCATCTTTTATGAAACATCGGAAGGTTGAAATGAGCGTGAGCTGGGATCAAGACGTGGCTCGGGGACAAATGAATACTGAGCAGATGCTTCAGAACGATAACTTAGACGTTGGTGGATATTGAAAACAAACCACGGCGACGGCACAAATACCAGAACTCAAAAACGTCCGATCCTCATCTTCTGTCAAACGACCAGGTACTTACCATCCACACATGAAACCTCCTCATCAGCAAATGACTTTTGTTCTCCCGTAACATCTTCCCACTTTCATTCTTCCAGGTATGTGAGACGATTGAAAGGATTTATTCATCTCACCTTTCTTGTTAAATAGGAAACCAACGCGTCTGGGAGAATTTCGCTCTCTCCGCAGAGTCGAGCCTGTTTTACGATGAAGATAATCTCATTTCCAGCCGAACGAGCCACGTAGTGTCAAATTGTCTTAAGAGGTGGAAGAGGGAACGTGGTCGGTGGAGGAGGAGGAAGAGAGAAAAGGAGCAGTTTAGTAATAACAAAACGAGAGAGGACGGGAAAACTGACGAAGGATCAAGTGGAAAAAGTGGCGAGGATGTTTTCATGTCCACTTTGTTTCAAGACAAATAAATATTTCTTTAATTTTCAGCGAAACTTTACCTGTAGTACTTTCACGTGTGCAGTTTTCTGAGGGAGCCGTCGGCTGTGTGAGCGGTTTCCCCGCAGCTCTGTACACGTCTGATCACATCACGTCGACTGAGTGTTTGTCTGTGGCTCATTAGGCAAAGAAGAACACTCGGGGATTTGTTTTTCGCGTCTCTTTCCGCTGTGAGCATCCGAGTGTGCGTTTGCGTCTCAGCTAATTTGCGCACGTCCGCTTTCCGTACGCTTTGCTTTTTGTTCGCATCATTTGTCAGACTGATTGTCATTATCTGCACAGAGGCAATGGGAGCGCGTATTAAAATGTGTGTTTGTTTTGGTTGTTCGCAGGCAGGAACATATCAGAAGTGAGCGATGGGGAATATTCCTGCTGATTCTTTTGGGTGGATGGTTTTGATGAGACCAACTTTCCAGAGGAAGGCAGAAGTGGATGATACGAGACCTGTTAACATGTTCAGAAACTACAGAGGGGCGATGTGTTAAAGATTCATAGTGAGAAAGAGGAAAGGAGAGAGAGTATGACAGTGTGCGTATGCCTCGCCATTCGGCACGAATCAACAATCTGCATCACTTCTCTTGGCTTTGGCTGAGTATGCAAATGAAATGTTTAAACGCATCATTTCATAAATCATATTACGAATGACAGGGAGACAGCCACATTCGCCTTCCAAACATCCACGGGCGTCAGTGTCTGAACATTCGGAGGCGGAGCCAGAACTTGGGACACGGGCTCGTGTGAACTGTCCCGTGACGAACGTTTTCAGGTGCGTTCGCCTGGCGGGGATTCAAACTGACAGATCGCTCTCACTGTGTTCGTTTTTCCCAATTCACAGCCCAGAAGTGGATCTCTCTTGTTCCGACACCTTCACACTCAATTCTGCTGTTTTATGACAAAATATATATTTTGGCTTTTTTTTCTAATTCAAAGAATGTTTTAAAACGGAAATGCTCACAGGAGGGAACTTGTGTGTTTTCCTTTCATACGGCCGACCGACTTCCCCCTGGTTCTTCCAGGGTTAGGACCCCGGGACGTCACACATTCAGCCAACAGTCTTCGTGGCTCTGTGGTCGAACAAAACGCGAAGACGCCGCCAACATGAACACGACAAAGGCCCTGAGCAGGAATGAGACTGAAAGAATAAAAGAGGTGCCGCTTCTCATTCGTCAGTGGGGTCGTAGGTGATGTTTCCACCTGGGTGAGATGACCCGCTCGGTGTAGTTCCTCTGACCTCACTTTTCTGTCGGACACCGGAATCCGGGTTGTAATTTGTTCGCTGGATGGGATCAAGCATTGACCCGGAATGAAAAAGAACAAACACACCTTCTATTTTCAGGCAAAAAAATCAACCACCTGATATTGTGTTGCTCCTGACAGATGATCACAGCTGCAGGGAGAGGAGTCAAATATTTCCCTTTTGTCAGCCCTGTGATCTGTGATTTTACCCAGTCGCTTACCCAAGTCTGTTTTTTATACTTCTTTTAAGCATTAATATACTTTACATGTATTTGGTTCATGAAGATTGTTTAATGAGCAGCTGAGAACAGCAGTAGTGAAATAGAGACCGTAAAGCTCAGGGGAGGTTTAACAGTTTTGTTTTAAAGACTGAAGAGGCCGACTGGGCTCAGGTCCAGGTCCCTGAGCATCAGCATGACGCACTTAATATTTCTGCGCTTCAGCTAAAGGACGAAACTATCGACCACATGCAAAAGGCAAAAAGACGCCCAGAACAACCACAAAAATGACCACAGAGACTGAACACCTCTAGGGAGATGAGAAATGACTGCAGAGACACAAAACAGGGAACGACCACAAAGACCCTCGGAACAACCACAAAGACTTTGGAACGACCACAAAGACCCTTGGAACGACCACAAAGACCCTTGGAACGACCACGAAGACTTTGGAACGACCACGAAGACCCTTGGAACGACCACGAAGACTTTGGAACGACCACGAAGACCCTTGGAACGACCACAAAGACCCTTGGAACGACCACGAAGACTTTGGAACGACCACAAAGACCCTTGGAACGACCACGAAGACTTTGGAACGACCACGAAGACCCTTGGAACGACCACGAAGACTTTGGAACGACCACGAAGACCCTTGGAACGACCACGAAGACTTTGGAACGACCACGAAGACCCTTGGAACGAACACAAAGACTTTGGAACGACCACGAAGACTCTCGGAACGAACACGAAGACCCTTGGAATGACCAAAAAATACTCTCGGAACGACCACAAAGACTTTGGAACGAACACGAAGACTCTCGGAACGAACACGAAGACCCTTGGAATGACCAAAAAATACTCTCGGAACGACCACAAAGACTTTGGAACGACCACAAAGACTTTGGAACGACCACAAAGACTCTCGGAACGACCACAAAGACTTTGGAACGACCACAAAGACTTTGGAACGACCACAAAGACTCTCGGAACGACCACAAAGACTTTGGAACGACCACAAAGACTCTTAGAATGACCAAAAAATACTCTCGGAACAAAGGTCGAAAAAAACTGACCATCATGATTTAAAACAAGACAAAACAACTACAAAGATTACAAAACGACCATAATGGGACACTTGAAATAGAAAGAAACATAGAAATTGAGATCCGTCTGGGCCAGAGGGCCCATTGTGTCGTCATGAGTCTGTCATCGTCTCCAGAAGCATCAGGCAGGAAGTTTACAGAAATAAAACTTGTAGAAATGTGTCATCAGAGGGAATGAAAGCATCCGGTGTCGAAGACTGAAGATAAGGCCGCTACAGTATCTGACACAGGAACAGACAGAGAGGGGATTTGTTCGGCTGCACGGCTGAAATAAACCTTTCAGATGTCGTTACAACGGAGGCGAGAAATGAGAGGAAGAGCTCGGGTTCGGCAAAGAGGAGCGACGATAACAGACGGCTTGATCAAGGTCCAATTTACCACAGAGGAATGAAAGAAAGAAAAAAAGAAGAGGTTTGGGAAAAGTCCAAAATAATAAACGGTCTGAGAAAGACGTGTCATGTTTCAGACATATCTTCATCTCAGAGTTTTGACAGCTGGGAGGGAAACGGTTTGAAAATAGTGAACAAGGTCTGGACATTTCAGGGGAACAAAGAATCCACTTGAGATCAATAAAACTCTCAATATCCGTTTCACACGTGCCAAGAACTCTTTGCTGCCATGGCAACAAGCTCTTGTCCCCTGACTTTGACTGGTCCAAGAGTCTAATGTGAAAGTCATTTATTACTTGGGGCATCTGAACGGTATCAGCAGACAGCAGAGTTGACATTGATATTTTGTCATTTGAAGTGACTACAAAGGTTTAACTTCTGCAGAAAAAATGCCTTGGGGACAACTTAAAAAGTTTGAAGAAATACTGATTCTGAGGGCAATGTCTGTGTCCCAATTCAGAGGGTGCATCCTTAGGAGGACACTTTGGCAAATCGATGAATTTAGCAGTAAACACAAGTGTTGAGGTTTAAAACCTCCGTAAAAACATTAAAAAACATTTCAAAAAACAAAATGATCCAGGTTTTAAAACTAAACATCCGGATTCACAGGTCAGAAAATCTTTCAACAGTGATTATTATTCCAGTCATTGTTTTACCCGCCGAGCATTCACGTGACCTTTCAACTGTTACATTTTTAAATACACTCACATAGCAGCGTCTCTGATGATGTATTCATCACATTCATATTCAATCTGCAAACGATTCTCTCACACACACACACACACACACACACACACACACACACACACACACACACACACACACACACACACACACACACACACACACACACACACACACACACACACACACACACACACACACACACACACACACACACACACACACACACACACACACACACACAACAAAATCGCTTGGCAGCAGCAGCCAAATCCAAGAAGCTCTATTGTTTTGGCTCATCTGTTTTTTTTTCCTCGCGTCCCTCTCCGTCTTTCCTCTACTCAGCACCTCTTCTCCTCGGAACGGGGGTGGTTTGCCCTTTTCCTCCCTGTCCAGCTCGGAAAACGCAAATGAAAACGCAGCGAGGCCAAAACCCTTGGCCGCACGCAAACGGACCCACGATGACAACGGTTTAGTCTGAGAACAAAATAGAATGAAAAGAAATCAAGAGGGTCTGGTGAAGGTGTTGCAACACCTTGTATCAGAGACTGTAAATAAAGATGGACGACAAGACGGCTCCTACAAAATAAAGCCAAAACACCTGGACCGCCCCCTGGTGGCTGGCTGCAGTGTCAGCATCAGTCATGGACCAAACTAAAGAAAAAAAGTGGACGTTAAATAAAATGCTTCCAAAGACGTTGTTTCCTCTCCACGGACGTGTCCTCACTGTCTCCAACTGTTGGATTTCCTTGCGGCCAATTCAAGATTCATAACAAATGTGTCGGAAAGATCTTCAATTCTGAAGTTACGTTTCTTGGATGAAACAGATAAATCTTTAGCAGGACAAAGAATGGGGGGGGGGGGTCATCTTATTACTTATGGACCTTTCTGTGCTTTGATCAACTTGTCCTGGAACCAGCACGCGAGGAAACTTCAAAGGAATGTCAGATCTTGAATAAAATTGGAAAAGTCTTGAGTGAATTATTATTATTATTTCATGTGGACTCTGCCAGAAGAAATCTCAAGTGCATGTTCAATATTTAACCACAGAAGAACGGGGCGTCCTTCTGGGACGCAGCATCCAGCTCTCTTAATACATCAACGATGTGGGGGGAATTCATTTGACATTTTTATACCAACTGAAGTCTTTCACTGTAAGTCAAACAATCTCCGAAGAAACGGGAAGAACCAGCGTCGATTCGTGGGATCGAGCTGTGATGCGGTCGGCTGCATCGGAGCCAGACGATCCTGTGACTCTGCACTTTGAAGTTTGGATGCTAACGGTTTATCTCCGCAGAACTCGTGGATATCTGTGGGCTCCGAGGAGCTTCAGACCAAATGACTCAATGAGACTGAGTCTTTATTCCCCAGCTCGAGCAGCAGCTGCACCTCGGTGCCGGCTCGCTTCCCAGGCCCCGGCGCTGATCAATAGCTCATATGCAGTTTGGCAGCGGCGGGGTTCCGATGCGTATCTGCCGGACCGAGCGGGAACGCTATCTCCACCTGCAGACTTTAATCACGCAGAGCTATTGGGATGTGTGGCCGTTGGCGAGCCGCGGCTGTCGAAGGCGCAGGCGGACAAACACGAGACGCCACCGATCAATCACTTTAATTGATTGAGTGAATAACAGAAGGAAGAAAAAAGGGCTGAAAGTCTCCAGGCGGCGACGCGGCAGTGGAGAGTTTGTGTGGGTGATGGTGGCGACCGAAATGAAGTCACACACACACACACACACACACACACACACACACACACACACACACACACACACACACACACACACACACACACACACACACACACACACACACACACACACACACACACACACACACACACACACACACACACACACACACACACACACACACACACAGATTTAATCATTCACGTTCTTGAATGGTGCGTCACGGTAAATATCGCTGCCGCAATGAATCGCGGGGCGTCTATTTCTCCTTTCCTTTGGCATAGGAAGGTCCTTTGTACCGTATGCCTAAAGGAGATAGGAAAGGAAGCATTGAGGAACCTTCCCGAATCATTTAGAGAATCCAAACAGCTCTCATCATGGATGCCGATGAAATACTTCCAGGGCATTTCACTCAGTCAGGTCTTTCTGATTCGGGCCCAACTCCCTGTAGGTGTGTGACGTTCAAGGACCCACAACGGGTCTGGATGAACTTTTAAAAAAGATGGACGTTAGAGACATGGTCCATGGTACAGAAAATATCCATACTTAAACCTTGTCTTTTTAAATGACTCCATTTCTGGCAGAACTATATTTAAAGTCATAAAAGACATCCATCATTCGGAGGCGGATCAATCTGAACCAACAGCAGCCTCAAGGAATCGTGACGCAATGAAACTTCAATACGCCGTTATAAGCGACTGTCGACAAGAACCAGCACTTTTCCCTTTCAAGTCCCAAGTTTAAAGTAGAAAATCAGCAAGTCTGTAACTAAAGTAGAAGACGAGCTGGCGGCAGGTCAGAGGATAAACTGAGTAGGTAGCATAACGCAGAACGCTATCGTTTGATTTCATGGCCATAAAAACAACGTGGTATTTCCATACGTCTACTCTCTGGTGCTTGACAGCACAAAGTTTAACAAATGCAATCGTTCACAAGTGAAACTTTCTCGGTCCCATGTTCACTGTGAGGACACAAAATCAATTTCCGCACACTTATCCTGTCGCGGGCCGTCACTTCAGCCACGACGGATCCCTGTAGGATGAGGCAGCGGAACGGAATCAGAGCTGTCATCAGGCCAAACGCATCGATCCCGATAAATCTCTGGAAACCCAGCAGCCTGATAACGGTTTGACCCCGGGACCGCCATCGGAGGATTTTAGGGAAAAGAGATCATTCGTGCAAAAGGGCTTTGAAACTGAGAAGGAATGTTAAGATTCTTTCAAATCAAATGAATATGCAGTCTCACACTGTCGCCACGCTCCGAACACATCCAGGGCTTCATGCTCTATTTGACTCTAAATGTATTGAACCATACACTCCTGAGGAAAATGTTTTACTGACGTTATAAATCAAGTGAGAAGTAGGGTCATGTTCTCAAAGTCGCCCTCTGCTGGTCAGTACACAGAATACAGGCTTCACACACAAGCATCGGCTAAGAGTAAAAAAATTATACTGTGGCCAAACCCGCTTAACGTAAGACGGCCTTAAAGCCCCAGTGTGTAATTTTCTGGCGGCATCTGGTGGTAAAGTTGCAAACCGCAACCAACTGAACCGACCGAAGGGGACACTTTATGGTGGCGCACCGCTGATTCCATTTCCATTTGAAAATTCTACGAGCATGCAACGTATTCTGGACCGCTTTGTCCTTTGTATTCAATTTCAATGATAAAGTTCTTCTAACCCTACGCACTCTAGCTTTAAGCTATTACATTCTGAAACTATTATTTTTTTAAATGCTGCAGTTCCCATTTAATATTAATTATAGACTTTCATCCTAAATCCAAAAGCTGATGGAAACCTGAATAAAAAGGTATTAGATGTGTCGCTGCGACGGCACATTTCAAACAGAAAGCTCAAAGTCTTTGCCAAGTTATTTACATATACGACATGTTAGACAAAAATAAAAAGTGACTGAGTTCATGAGGTGGCAAAAAAAACAACTTCGAAACTTAAACGACTCAATAAGCGGAACGATGGACCAACGCCACGTGTACTTGTCTCAATTCAGGACCGACCTAAGCGAAAATTAATCTACCGTCAGCGTTCAAACATTCTGTCTACACGAGCCAAACGCGCTGCCAACGCTCAGTGGTGAGCCTGAACGCATCCCAGACACGGAAGGACCATTTAACTGATGCTGCTGCTGCTGCTGCTGCTTGGCCAAGTTCTGCTCTCAACACACTGCTGTTACACAAGAGATCTGGCAAAACTATTTCACATCCAATTATTTCGGAGAACCAAGAACGGACGGCCGAACTGAGACTAGAGAATAAAGACAAAGACCTGAGGGTCAGACCTCTACCTCTGGAAGAAAACTGCAGAGGAACATTTGAAACCGCGGCTGGACTCCGAGGGGAAACACGGCGCACGGGAGACCTCTAGTGGCCGCAAGGCTTAACTGCATGGTTTGCACGGACCAAAGGTTTCAATCAGGCTCTTCTGGTTCAACTATTAAAAATAAGATTAGACAAAAATAAATTAATGGAACAAGTCGTTTTTATCAGACAGAAAAAAGAATACAACATCTTTATTTTAATGCCATTTAAAAATAGCACCGCATCATCCGGTTCTCTTTTACTCAAAATAATCGGCACGGCGATATTAACATGATGAAAACACACAAGTGCACAAACCTGCTGATATAAACATTCATGAATAAAACCTGTGTGGGCATCGTTCATCAGCAGGAGAGAGTCTGGTCGCATCATTTTCTTTAAAACAAAGGTCAAACTAAACACTCATGAATTAAGAACCTTTTTTCTTTAAAACTTCATATAAAAAGTTATGAAAAAATAAATGCCAAAAAAAAAATATATAAACAACTGTTCTTCAATGTAACGTTTTTTTAAAAGTCATTATCAACGACCTGGTACAAAACACAAGACACTGGCAAAACTCCTCAGGAACAAAATGCCCACTCTTAAAACTCTTTTCCATCAAAAATGTGAACTGAACATTTATTTCCGATATTATTATTACTATATAAAAGACGAGACGAGACTACGTGTATAAATATTACAACATATTAACAAACTATGTACAGGTTTTCTCTCTGGGATGTTTGACGTCGTCTCACTGGAGTAAGGCGTTCTCCAACACATCAATGCCGACCAACGGCAGCGATGCAACTTCGAAAAACACCCTGAAAAATATTTTGAAAATAATCCATTAATATCCAGAACAAATAATAAATTATGCTGCATTCCATTATACCTCGGAGCTCAGAAGTCGGGGTTATCAGAGTTAGCGCCTCCTGTGTTTTTTCATTTATTTTAAAAAGACGCAGGACACCGCGGACTCACTTGTGGGAGTATTTGTTCCGGATGGCTCTCATCTTGTCATCTGGCGGAGCGGCGAGCATAACGTGGAGCTTCCTGACAACCGGCGCCAAATCCGTCGCCTGGTAGCCGGAGTGGAACTGCAGGATGGGAGACTGAAGGAGCAAAGGAACGAGATGGACACATTCAGAGATGATTAAGTACTTAAGCCGATTCTGGAGTGAAATAAAAATTGCCCGGCGACCGTGGCAATAAATTCAAATTTATACAGAAACAATTTACATTTAAATCGAACATTGTTTGGCAGACGGAGCTTCAGAAAGTCACACAGATGAGTCAGTGTGACCGGGGTTGGGTCATAACGGATCACATGTAATCTGGTTTAGGTAATGAGATTAATTTGTGGAACTCACACGTTTGTGGTTGCGTCCCATTCTTTTGGTATAAGGTGCAACAAGTAATCTAAAAGTATTCAACTTTAGATAACATTATTTTTGCAATCCAATGGATTTTGTTACCGATTACAAAAATTGTCTTGTGATTTGTAATCAGCACTGACTACATTTCAAAGTAAAACAACACAAGCTGGAGAGTTCACATCTAAATGGTGGACAGCGTTGGGGACAAGCTAAATAATCTTCTAACTTAGCAAAAACACGATGAAGTCAAAGTTCTTGGGTTTTGTTTTTCTGCCTCGTTGAAGTAAAACGTCATGACTGTGTGTGTGTGTGTGTGTCTGTGTGCGTGCGCGTAGACTGTTCACAGCTGTGATGAATCACTGTCTGACACCTTGTTAATATCACAACCCTCAGCTGCGATAAGGCCGAAATGTGAAACGTCTTATTGTCTTTAATCACTTTGATATGAAAAACCAACATGAGTGACGTGATAACTCCTGAGCTAAAAATAAGAGCAGAGATGCAGCGTAAACAAAGAGATGAAGGTCGTCGTCTGGGTGTAGAGATCAAACGTACCCATCCTCCCAGCTCTTTGGTGACCAGCGCCACCAGCAGGCAGGCGGAGGCGAGCAGCGAGCCTCGCTCCGGGACCAGCTCCATGTCCATCAGGCTCAACTCGCAGTAGTAGCGAGCCAGAGTCAACGTGTCCATGCCGGCGCTCACACACTGCGGGGGGGGGGCAATGAAAACACACTCAGCTGAGGGACGGACTCACACACACACACTGCGATGCTCGTGTCACAACAGACACACACCTTGGCGTAGCGTCGGAGGAAGCGGTAGGGGATGGGGATGTTGATGTCAAATGACAGCGTCTGCAGGATGTTGGCCTCCATCGAGATGAGTTCCTCCTTCTTGTACGCGTCGTCGCAGATGTACAGGAAGTCGTCGACGCACGGCGGACTGCACTCCTGCGGGAACCGGGAGAACCGAACATGAATCAGACGCGATCATCGCTCCTCTAACTGTCGTTCAGATATTTATTATTTTTCCAGGTACGTCTCATGAGCTTGTCTCATGTTCACCTTAATTTTTCCATCTGTGCCCTTCAAAATAAAACCCAATGGCTGTTGGATCCGAAAATGGAGGACACTAGTTTTCGAATGAATTGTGTGTCATGTCAAATTATTTCAAAATTGATTTTTGGAAAATGTGATGACCCTACAGTCAACTTAAGAACGGCACTCTTCTGATATTTAACGGCGACGATCTTAAAACTGCTGAACCATATCCTGTGACCCCTCACCTCGAACTTGGAGGCGATGAGCATCGCGGTGGAGCCGACGAGCTGCAGCATCTCCCGGTGGACGGGCGTCTGCGACAGGAAGTGGTCCGCCATCTTCACGGCCAGGTAGAGGGTCTCGTGGTATAGCTCAAAGTTTTCCTGCACTTCGACCAACCAGTCGATCAGGATCGCCCTCATCTCGGGGTTGAGGCTGGGCTGCTTGGGCATGTAGTTACAGAGGACGAACTTCTCCTGCGGACGACGGAGCAGAATAGAGGTGAGGTGAAAACCCTGTGCCTTTAGAATTTACCCTGAAAAACCAGTACTGGCAGTAGTGTGGTTCGGCTCACCTCTCTCCGTTTGAGGTAGTCGAAGATGTCTTTGGCGTACTCCGGACACATGTAACTGTCCTCTGAGTTCTCAGAGTCGATGTCAAACTCCTCTGGGATCTAAAACAAAAATAGATTGGTTTAAAAAAAGGATTTTTGTCAAGTCAGAAGCAACTTTGGAAAATATTCAGTGTCTTCCTTACTTGTTGCCTCTGGAGGTGTGCTGGCACTCGTCGGACAGCAGGGGGCGCAGCAGCCACCAGCTCTTCTACTGGAGCCGCCGCCGCCGCCTCCTCCTGCGCCTCCTCACAGGGCTTCACCTCCGCTGCCTCCGTCCTCTCTTTCTCCGCAGTCGTTCCCTCCGAGCTCACTGACGACGACCTGCAGGAGAAGAAGAAGAAGAGGAGGTTGGGATTTAAAAGTCACCCGGTACTGAAGGGAAACCTACCGCAGAAATAAATCTTGAGGAAAACGGTTGTTACTTTTTCAGGTTGGCTTGTTTCTTAATGGGCACGGAGCTCGTCTTCTTAGCCGTGCTCTTCGCCGTTTCCTTCTTCCTGCCAGGAAGGCTGATCTGAACCTTGTGAGCCTGAGAACAAAGTCACGTCACGTCAAAAATGATAATTCTCATAATTTCATATCGTTTTAATGTTGCACTGGAGAAGCATTGCAGACATTCAGAACACCATGTTACCAACAGAAACTTTACATCAGTAAGAATCTTAGAATGTGCTCTAATCAAACCCACAGATATTCAGAATATTCAAATTACTTTGTAGCAGATCAGATCCCCTCAGACTTAGTGAAGATAGTTACCACCCAGGTGAGATTACAGAGGAAACACGATCACACCACAGTGCACAAGTGACAGCTTCACACCAAAAACCCATGGCTGCAGTGTGTCACTCACCCAGAAGCTCACACATTAGGGACGTCTCGACTCGCCGACGCTCCGGCACAAAGTCGATGCCAAAATTCAGAAAATTCTGCTTGTGCTTGGTTTTTTCTACGGCGCAATACAAGTCTGCGTAGGTTGCTGGAGGTGGAAATTGTTCGGTGACTGGTCCAGCAAGGGAAGAGAAATTCAACTCACGAGTGTCCGACGCCAAAATTTGAAGAGAGGAAGGAAGGTCGGCGTGGTAAACAACAATAACAACACGTGGACTGTTTGCCAAGAATCGTGCATGGAAACATTTTGTTTTCACCGTAAGTGTAAATAAAGATGGACGACATGACACCTCATTAGAGGTGAAGCTAACTCATCATGATCGCCCCCTGGTGGCTGAATGCAGCGCAGGTCTCAAACTCCACCGTTAGCAGATGGTGTGTTATTTGATGAAATAAAAACAACGGGGCTGAGAGTACGTCACGATTGACAGCTGACACTCACTCGTGATTGGTCAAAGAGCAAGTTCACTTCATATGCACGACAAAACGACCATATCCTGAAACGTCACAGTTATCGTTAGCGAGTTGCGACAGCTGGCACGCAGCGTTCACAACAGGCTAACGCTACCTCTTTGAGGCCAACGTAGCCAGAGAGACCATAGCTGGGGCGCTAAGACCGTCAGCAGGCTAACGTCGTTACTGTTCAGTCGCAACATTGGGTCGTCATTTTTAACTGCCGCCTTCGCACGTGCGGACATGGTGGTGTGTTTGTGTGTTTGTTAGCACAAAATCAGGAATTACGAAATGTCCTGCCATCGTGACATCCCTAACAAACAAACAAACCACAGCTACCGTGACAATAGTTGAGTCTAATATTCATTTTCTTTGCATGTTTAAATCAGCTGACAGAGAGTACGGTGGCCAGTAGGGACACTTTTAGCAATCACACAACACCATAGTCCACTGAGGGCGAGTCAGCGGCCACCAATGCATCTTTAAACGTTAAAGTTATTCCCATATGTAAACAGGATTATTAGGTCTTACAAGGAGAGAGTATGAATATAACATGAGACATGGGTCAGGGTTACTAAGGCCACACCCCCAGTTCACTGCCACCAGAGTGTTGGAGAGGTACAGTAACCAACTTACGTCACTGTTGGGACGACTGTCTGACAGACACAGAGCGACGGCCTGTCGTCCAGAGGTGAACACAAAATATTCATATCACAAAGTTGGAGAAGCAGCAGCAGCAGCAGCTAGATATAAAATATGACCCGATATTCTCACTACGTTAACCTGGAATATTCCTGTTGGTATTCCACCAGTTGTGAAGATAACTGAACACTTATCCGAGAGTAAATACAACTTTCATTCTCCACGACTCATATATAAAATGTTGCTTCTAATCCAGAGTTCCCTTCTATTTCCCGCCACGCTTTCTTATCAAGATACAGTTTCAATATATGAAAAAGAGACGAGATGAAGCAAAGTGCTACAATGACAAACAAAACAAACAAGTTGACAATTTGGTAGGTTTCCCAGATTTTCCCAGTATGGGAAAATAAAGAAATATCTAATTTTCAATGCATCTTTCTCTTTGATTGAGTTGGCTGGTGAAGCAGCGACATCACGCTCCTACACATGTACTTGAAGTTGAGAGAACATCGGGTATATGGTGTCAACAGGAAGACAATTCTCTGACTAAGATGTGGGTAGTTGAATGCACCACGACAAGCATTTATCAAAACCATGTGACTTTCAACTGTATTAAAGTGTCTGAAGCCTGTATTCTGTGTACTGACCAGCAGGGGGCGACTATGAGAACGTGACTATATTTCTCACAATGATCAATAATGTCATTAAAACATTTTCCTGAGGAGTTTATGATTCAATCTATAGTCTCAAGTCTTCTTCAATAACAACATGATGTTAATTTTGTACATTATGGTCCATTAACATAAAGCACCGGAAGTGTTGGGGGGCACGGAGACAGTATGATTGACAGCTGTTGCCATCCAATCGTTGCGTGTTTGCAGGTGCAGGTGGACGAGCTCTCAGTCAGACCACACCCCCAATTCTATATCCTTTTTTTTTTTTTAAACATGGCGCTGGACAAAATGCGACACGTGACGTCACACAGGGGTTTTAAAAGTTAATCTGATGATAGTCAAGTACTAAATTAATTGCCAACTATTTTGATAATGGATTCATGTAGTCTTTATCATAAAAAGGACAGTCATAATTCTCTGATTTCAGCTTCCTAAAGGTGAATATGTTCTGGTTTCTTTGCTCTTTGCTTTCCTCTGTAAACAGTAATCTGAATATCTTTGGTGTGTGGAAAAAACACATCACCACCTCTGGGTTTTTTGGAAAAGCACGACTGACATTTTTCCACCATTTTATGAACCAAACAACTAATGGACAGATTAAACCGACAATGAATATACTGTAGAGCCTGGGTGTGAGAGGGATTTAGCTCGACGACAGTGACCCTGGCTCGATTCAACTAGAGGCAAAACATTAGTCTGAACCCAAACATCATCTCTGGAGCACAAATGAATCTTGCACATCATGAAGCTATAAATCCTGTAGTGTGTGTGGAATATTAACACCTTGGAAAACCTGGATTTTTGATCCAAGATTGGCTCCATCCTTGAAAAAAAAATCTTACTCTGCTTTGACCCTGATATTTGCAGTTTGCCCTCTCTCCCCTGTCATGAACATTCATAAAATATTTTTGAAAAGGAGGACTTACATTGGTGATGTCGATGAACGCCGTCCTCTTCTTGGGGGCTCCATGAGGAGGGGAGGACGACCTCTTCACCTGCAGGCCTTCCTCCTGACACAAACAGGAAACACACACATTACACACACATCAAAATATCTCTCTACACACACACACACACACACACACACACACACACACACACACACTCTCTCTGTCTCTCACACACTCTCACTCACACACACACACACACACACACACACACACACACACACCATGTGCTCACGTTGTGCACGTCCATCAAATGGTTGTTTTTTTCACCTGGTTTTCCGTCGCGGTCATCTTGGGGATCCTGCTCCCAGCCGCGACGGACGATTTCTTTCCCCTCGGCAAAGGCATCGTTTCTCCGCCGGAAAACTAAAGTCTGCAGCGTCCGCACCGGTACCTGTTACAGCGAAGAGGAAGCAGAAGAAGAAGAAGTAGAAGAAGAAGAAGAAGAAATGTAAAATGGCGGCCTTTTTGTTTGTAGCTGAACAAGAATTGAAGGCGAGTAAACGCGGCTCCCTGCGTCTCACTGGGCGGTAATTACACACGAATATGAACATAAAACTCCCTCAAATGAATATTTGATCTCACCTTGTCGTGTTATTCTCGCTCGGACGCGCTCAACTTCCGCATGTAGCTCGTTTCACTCGGTGTCAATATTCCAGATTCGCGGCGTCGCTTCTCGGACGAGAGCTCGGGACAACGGTGATCCAAATCTGCTGCGCGGCGCTCCCATTGGCCGCAGTTTGATCCGCGGCGACCAATCAGGGAGTCGCTTGGGATGCCGTTGCGAGGAAGCGCTTGTTTCACTTCGACGGCTCCACCCGGTTCCGTCAACGTTGGGGAGGGATAAGGATTTGCCAGCAGAGCAGAAACGTTAAAATAACTTAAATAAAGATTAAACATGAAATTAAATAATCATGTATAATAATTTTGTCACCATATGTTTTTAATTTGGGAGCAAAGTAGCAATTTTTTTTAAAAATGTGTCGTTTTTAAAAAAAAATAATCTCCGCCCGCTTCGCGCAACTGGACTTTTTTTTTTTTAAATCGAACGCCCCCTCAGAGGAGGAGCATGTTTTCAAACGTGGACGTTTTACGTTTTTATTGATGTTTTTTTCTTCTTCTTCTCGTGAGTGAAGCGTCTTAACTGACAAACAAAGGCAACATGTGACTTTGTGTTTACCAGATCACATGATCCAACCGAGGCTCTCATTCATTCATTCATTCATTCATTCAGTCTTTCTTTTGACACTCCATTCATGCATTGCACATTTTAATATGTATCTATTATGATTAATGTACCATATAGTATTAAAATCAGTATTATCTATCTTGAATGCATCTTTACTGGATAAATGCTGCATGTACACCGTGCAAGTAGTGAATATTATTTCTATTTCAATGTATATTTGAATTTTTTTTTTGTTTATAAGTCAAAAATGTAACCTGTCATATTAAATACTACAACTTAAAAGTGTTCAGATTGTGTGCTGTTAGAAGGATTAGCGAGCTTATTATAAAAACATATTTAAATAATGAGCCAAAAGAGGCGTTATTAAAAAGCCAAAATCTGAAAATGAAATGAACTCATAAGGCCTCAAATATGCCCACAATGGTTAATGTGGGGAATTACAGTTTCACTTTATTCCTGCAATCAGACAAATTGTTGGGGTTTTTTAATCCGTTTTGTTTAAAAGTACAAAAGTGGGTAACACCACTGACTTTGGTTCAGAAGGTCAAGGTTTGATTCCCATGGCAAAAAAAAAATCCAGTGTACCTGCCTACCTCTGATAGGAGTCAAAAATCAATGATTGTCAGGAGATTTTGTCAAAAAGCGTCAGCAAAATGAATGTAATGTAATGTTTTTGTTGTTATTCCGGCCTGTGCCCTTCACGACCCTCACAAGACAAAAGGGAAAACCTGTGTGTCTTGGTTGTGTAACATTCAGGATGAAGGAATGGTGCAAAATATGGAGACGATGGGAATGTGCTCGCAAAAAAAATGCAGCCTATTCTTCCAAGCTCTTAAAATCAGAGGGTGTTTCTGATTTTCTGATTCACATATGAAAGGCACGTCTGGCATGAATATGATTCACACGAGACTGAAATGAATCTGTTTACATGTAAATGATCCCGTTGTTGGCTCACGATAAATATGCATTTCAGCAACTGGGAGAGAGAAAAGCACAGCGGGGCAGCGGCAGGTTACTTGCAATAACACTTTCCGTCATAAAGAACCGTGGATCAGGTCGGCGCGGGCGGTCCAGGTCGGACACCGAGGGGATACTGGCGGAGGAACGTCCTTCCAGCTGCCAGGAGTTTGGGAGGATCCTGTCTGCATAAAGTGTAACTGAGTCCAAATACACACGGGATGGGTTTGTTTGAATCCTCCTCTCACCCGGGGAACACTATTAATTCCACGTAAAGCGTCATGATCTCTGCACACACCTGCCAAACGCACCATGAACTCTATCTCTGAACACATCATTCAAAGCGAGAAAACTCCCCTCCATTTTTGTTTTAATTCGACGTTTAGCTCCGGTCCCTTAACTCGTCCTCGTCAAGGACCAAAAGCCTCCACACGGCGGCAGCAGCGTCCTCGTCTGAGCTGGGGAGGAATAACTTTTTCTGATCCTCAGGAGTTTGGTAGAAGAAGCTGCTGGGATGTTGTTCCCCGGTCGGGGTGCGGTTGCTTAGTTCATCAAGGTCGTGGATATATAATGTTTCACGAAAACATGACATTGGATTTTTTTCGTTGGACGGTCAAACTTGAAACAAAATGGGAGATGCTTGTGCTCTCTCTGAGGATCGTCTCTGTCCACTTCATAGACTCTACCAGTATTTTAACAGAAGTTACTTTACACCTTAAGATTTAGCAACCTCTTTTGATTGACGTGTTGTAGTTTTCTCATCATCATCCGTGTTTTTTCAAACCCAACAATGAGCTGATTGAGTCATGGAGAAAAGAATCATTAGTTACAGTCATGAATACATCCACCGTAAGTAGTAGTAATATTTTTACGGCCAGTGAAGTATGTGAACACGTCTTCCATCACTCAAAAGAGGAACAAGCCATTCAAATATCTCCTCCTCCTCTTCTTCTTATGGACAATGTTTTCATGTGGTTCTCTTCAGGCGGAACCAATTCATATCAAATTCAATTTGGGTTGACACAGTGTCTGTGCATGTGTCATTTCCTCTTCTTGTCACTGAGGCATACGACTCATACACAGGAAGTGAGAGGAACTTGTAAACTCAGTTCATTTCCGTGTCGCCGCCGCAGAACAAACCGTCACCGTGTCACTAACTGGCGAGTCGGTCGGTCGGTCGGTCGGTCGGTCGGTCGGTCGGTCGGCGTGCAGGTGCCTCCGGTGTTCTCCTCTCATCTCGTCCAGCTCTGAAGATTCTTTCGGGGTCACGCCAGGTATCGTAATTTAAATCAGGAGATGTCCTTTGGGTTTTTTTTTTTTTTTTGCTTTAACTAGACTTTTGTGGTTTTAAATTTCTGACCAGTCCAGGTTTTTTTCTTGGGCCACGAAGATTAAATAATCTTTAGCCGGGCAGAAAACAAGAGAAGACAGACTACATGGTGGAAACTGATTCATCGGACAGATTCTGAAGCCCTAAATGTTCCTTTGTTTTACTCTCTCACATTTTATTAAAACACTCAAACTGAGGGTCAACTAAAGGTCAACTTAGGCACTGTGTTTCCAACAAACCCTTTGAATTGCCTTTGCGTTAGAAGAAGCCTGCTGCTTGGGCGTTAACACAGGCGGCAGACGGGTCGGTGGCGTTGGCCGAGACGGGTTTGTGTTGCACGGGAAACAGCGAGGAACCAAAGTAGCATCATCTCGTAAACATTCCTCGACCCATCAGGACATCCAGAGTCCGAGTGCCAGGAGGAGAACATTCCTCGTTTCAGCTGTAATCTGTTCCACATCTGCGCCTCGTTCTCTGTCGTGTCCTCCTCGCCGGGCCCGGCCCAGTTTGATCCCCGGGCTGAAGGCCACTCGCCCCGCGAGTTGTGGGAAAGGTGTCGCGGCGACGCGCCCCACCAACGCCACAGGAGACCTCGCTTGGAAAAGGCCGTTCCCCCCGGGCGTCGCTCCGGGCGCCATTGGCTTTGGCCGCACGCGGCGGACGGCGCTCGGGGATTAGAGAGCGGGATGTGCGTGCGTGTGTTTCGTAAGAGACGCGATTACCTCATAAACTGATTGGACTGACATTTTATAGCTCTCATCGATCAGATCGCACTGTGGGAGGCTAAAATCAAAGCATTATTTTGATTACAACACGGCTGGATTCAAACAAACTCTTCTTGCAGTAATAATGCAGCTGGTGGCCAAAACCAAAGAAGAGTAGAAAGTGGTTGTGGGTGATATTGTCAATTTCAAATGACTTGCGGTGCATATCAACCTTGTCACCCAGCTGTCAGCAAGAATGTCAATAGGTATTTTCCAAAATGTAAAATATTCCTTTCACAAAGGAAGAAAAAAAACGCCGCTTTCAAGAATCCTGCAGCAGAAACGGTCCGACAGTCTGGACTTCATAAATATGACACGGAGAGACATATCAATTCAGCTTTATGAATAATCCAGGCCCCTGGAGAGTATCCATTTGATTCCATATTAATAAATGTTTTCACTAACACACTATAGTATTTCATTACTAAAAGCGACCAGGACCTCGTGAGAAACACATCCTTTCAAACTGTCCGGAGTCGTCGCCGAGTGGACGCAGATGTCTTATTTAATGTAACATGCATCGGCAATGAGCAGCACAGTATATTTTATTTTAATGTCTGGTTTGGCTCCCCCTCTGTTTAGCCAACTTGATGCAACATTTATGAAACAAACGTCGATGACATCCACCACAGATGCGTACGGAGTTGCTGCGCTGATGCCGAACCGAACTTCCTGCTTGTCACATCCTGGCAGCCTGACAGCTCATATGGTGACAGGCTGTGGTCGGAGGCCTCCATCTGACTTTTCCATCTGAGGCTGACGGGGGACTTTCTGTCCTCTCGCTCCCTCCGTTTTTCGTTCTCTACTTTTTTACGCGAGCGCGGATTAGTCCTTCCTCTCCCTGCGCTGCTTCTTGAAACATACAATATTCGGTCAGATTGTAGCTTATCTGTCGTTTCTCCTAATCAGCCCCAGGCAGAGGAATGTAGATGCAGAGCAGAGCAGAGGGGAAGGGAAGGGGGGTATTTACTGTATGCCCTGCCCGGCTTTAACTGTTCCACTAAAAACGCCCCAAAAAATGAATTAATTAGTGTTTCAAACTGTTTTTGGACTGTGTTCTGTCTTTCTCCACGTTCTTGTTGGAGAACAAGAGGCTCCAGGAAAGAAGGGTATTTCCTTTCCTTTAACCGAGATCATTGCTCTCTATCCTCACAGGATCAGATGCAGGCGGCGAGTGCGGATTGGCGGGCGCCAGAGCCCGATCTGGGAAACCAGGGCATTCCCGCAGACCTCGGGAGAAGCGCCCGAAACGCCGGGGCTGTTGAGACGTTTGCCCAGAATATGGCAGAGAACGTATTCCTGTCATCTATGAGCCAGCTGGAAGTGGACCCGGAGGTGTCCGGTTCTGATCCAGACCAGCAGATATTAGCTGGAGAGTTAGCGTCAGCAGTGATTGAGATTGCTCTGAGGGAAGTGAGCGGCCGGGGTTCCCCGAGTTCAAGATCCGCCGGGGCGAAGACGGACGACGGACAGGCTGAAGAACTGGACGGATCTGGACCAGGGGGAGGCTTTTTGAGCGTGGACACAGAGATGGATCCAGTTCAAGAACTCCAGACGTTCAAAGACCTCCACCTGCACCAGCCGCCGCTGTACCAGTCCGGGCTGCCCGTCGTGGGATCCCTCGACTACCCCGACGCCCCTCCGACCACGCCCCTCCTCCCCGAGCTCGAGAGGAGCCGACACAGCTTCGCCCGGAAGCTGAAGGGCGGCCTGGCGAAGGTCTTCCTGCCCTCGCCTCCTCCGCCAACCCCAAAGGAGGCGGAGGACGGCGCTGGCCCCGTCGGCGGCCCACGGGCGGAGTTAATGGAGCATCTGATGGACTCGCTGTCCGCAGATGATTTGGCGAGACGCTGCTTTGAAGTCGGAGCCAAGGTGGAGGCTTTCGCAGAGGCTCTTTCATGTTACATCATAGACCGGGTCCTAAGTGCCAGCAGCGGAGAGCAGAGAGCAGATGATGAGGATCTTCATCTACTCGCCCACCGACTGGCCGGATCCATCATCACCTCCTCCCTTGATGAAGCTGAAATATCTGTCTAGAGGTTTTCACGGTGATTCATGTGGTCGTACTCCAGACGACTGGCGTGTGGACTCGACACGCTCGCACCACATGTTACCTTGGTGTTGTTCGCGGCAATAACTATCGTAATCTCTGAATTTATGCCTCAATTAAATTCTGATTAGGAGGTTAGTCCTGAAATATTTTTGTTTTTTGCAAAAGGTGAACAAACTGTATGTCGTATGGCTATTTTTTTTTTTAAGTACAGTAGTTACCGTACATGTCCTTGAGATGGCAGCACAAGAGCATATTCAACATGAGGTCAACATTCTTCACCTTTTTAAGAACCTGACAACAACTGGAATTCATTACTTTGCTTCTTTTTTTTAAAAAAGTTTTTGCTATAAATATTCATCTCATATTATTCATGTTGTTTCATTTTATTTTGTTTTGCCTCCTCGTGAGTAATCTCAGCGCCGCCTCGTCCAATAACTGAGTTTCGGATGATAACTCATTGTGGACTGAGAACTAACACAAAGGACACGTTTTCTTGATCGTCACCATCAGGAAGTAACTATTTATCAATCAAACGATAACCAAAATATTTTTTTCTCACCACAAATAAATGGTGCAATACACCACTTTACGACCGAGTGCAGCGCCGGGAAGACGCGGAGTGATTCATTCATCCCTGGACGAAACCAGATATTGGCATTCGGCATGAATTTGTGTTCTGGCTGGAGGAGGAACTCATTTCCATACTCTCTTGTTTACCGAGGTCAGATCTGGTGTTTGGCCGAAAGCTAAGAAAATGTTTTCTTTTCTTGTCTTTAAACCACTTGAACAGAGTCAAAGAAACGAGAAGAAACGTTTTGCTGAAAGCTTTCGAGAGCACTTTGGAATAAAGAGTTTCATTGTTCTTAGTCATCAGCTTGTCCGTCACTCGCTGAAGTCAACACGTGTGTTTGGTTGGAGGAAGCGGGTCGCACACGACGTTTACTTTCTTTAAGTTTGCATTTAAAAACGACAGTACAGGTCTGCAAATAGCACGAATCCCTTTTCTCCCTGCGACGCAGATGGAGCGAGCGAGCGAGCGAGTGGGAGAGAACTTGAACCGCGTCGCAGTGGGACGGAAGTGGAACAACGAGGAGTTTGAGCACGAACCAGAAACGATCCCGCGAGGAGTTGGGATTCAGATTCAGGGTTCGCGTCAGGAATTTGGCGACGGGGCCGCGGGGACGTTCATCGGTTAGGAAACGTCGTATGTGAGTTGGAGGACACGTTGAAACCGAAGCACACGAAACAAGGAGGGAGGATTACACACGATTGCACATTTGTGATATAAATTACCCATTTGAGATATTTCATCCGGTTTGGTTTTTTTAGTGGATTGCAATATGAATTCATATCAGCGTTCATGGTTCCCAGAGGATGAATCGCACAGACTTGTCCTGTAGCGCCGCCCCGAGGTTCGCCGATTGAAGGAAACGTCTCGACAACTGTTGGATGGATCAGCGCAGACACAAGGAAAGGAAAATCTGCTCCTCGCCCTGAACTGGGGTCACATTTTTCAGATATTACAAAGCATTCCCGCTAATTTGAGCCGCACAAACACACATGTTGACTTGGCCGCGTCGTCGTCCCTTTGGTCGTGATACGTAACTGAACTTCTAACTCCCACCGCCGATCGCCATTACGTGTCCTCGCCACGGGATGCCGACCGAGACACGAGCACGTGGATAAACTGTGCAGCTGGCGTCGGAGGGGACGTACACACACACACACACACACACACACACACACACACACACACACTCGGACATCTGGAGAAAGGCTTGCTGTGTGGTCAGGTGGCGGGTCGGCTGCCAGAGAGAGACGGGAACTGAGGGAGGAGCTGGGGAGCGCAGCGATGCCACAGTAGGACAGCGGGAATCCTACACTCGTAAATAAATGTGAGAGGGATTTGTTCTCTTTGTCCGTGCTAGCGCGGGGTAAACCCAACTGGCCTCGTGAAACAAGTGCATATCTACCAGATGTTAGAAATATGATTCACATAATATCTAAATAACGGTTACGCAGTCACTCGCCTATGGTACATGAATACAAACGTCGTTAGCTGTCCATTGCTTGAAAAACTGAAACACAGGATAAGTTTCTAAAATATGAAATATTGTTAAGCTCAAGTTATTTGCACACACGTGACTTCTCAAGAGCTGCTTTTTTTCCGATCGGCGAAGCGTCCGCAAACGCGTCGCTCCAGGACATTTTCCCGGTCGCCGGTCAACCTGGCGCGAGCAGCGGTGGTGGGCGGGGCCTGTGTTATTCGCATATCATGAATAGTCCTAATCTTAGAATTCCTCAACGAGGGAGAGAGAGAGAGAGAGAGAGAGAGAGAGAGAGAGAGTGGAGGGGTTTCCATCCTCATTTCAGAGGGTTTTTTAAAAACTATTTCGGGGGATAAACAATGTAGCAGATTACTTTTATGTACTTTAAATATAATCTTTAAAGATGTTAAAACGTACCATAGAGCAGGTGGGAAGTGTGACCACACATTGCGTTCT
Source organism: Scophthalmus maximus (assembly GCF_022379125.1). NCBI lineage: Eukaryota > Metazoa > Chordata > Actinopteri > Pleuronectiformes > Scophthalmidae > Scophthalmus > Scophthalmus maximus. Next base: position 7,623,180 of record NC_061526.1, read on the forward strand.
GATCCATAGAATTATTGGTCAGAGCAGCTTTGTTCTTTTTATCGCTGAATACTTGTACTAAAGATATATTTTGATGGCAGGAAATTCGCTTTTTTTTGCATTACTGAAGTTTTGGCAAGTTTCCTCTGTAGCTGCAGCTGTATTTCACCAACGCTCCTCTTGATCTTGCTTGACGGCGGCTCAGCGTTGCGCCAGGATCCGCGGCGGCGGCTCAGACGCGTGGACACGTGGTCCCATCGGTCCCGGGGGTTGAGACATCGGACGCCACGAGGAGCACGTCTGCCACCATTTGCTCTCGCGGAGGAGCCGGTCCCGGTCGGTCGTCAGGGAACCTCTCTGTGGGGTGTGACGTCGTTCACGTCTCAGCCAGCACGAAGCTTCGGGGCTGGAGAAGGCGACTTCCTGCAAAAAAAACCCCCCACCGACCGTTCGAAAAGCGCCCACCGCTACGAAAGAAAGCACGTGTGCGCAGGTGAATTTCCCAACAGTGGGAGAGCGGCCAAGGAAAATCTCTCTGGAAAAACCATTCGTCTCAGGTGTGATACCGATCCATCTTCATTTTTTAGTGTAGAACAGCGTTTCAGGACTGCTGAGTGCACCGATCAGTCTATTTTATGGGGGAAGCGTTGGCTTGCGGCTCGGGGAACGTAAATCTCCAGTGAGCCGGGATCTGCACCGTGGAGGAGGAGGAGGAGGAGGAAGCTCAACCTTATTCTCCTACCTCGATGATTGGATGTTGTTGTCTATGTACACAATGTGTCGCCCTGGAGGGACTTTGTTTCTGATGAGAACCCGGGACGTAGAGCAGGTCGCCGTAGTAACGCACAGGGCCACGCGTCACATTCTTCGAGATCCGCGCAGCCGTCGTGGGCTTCACACTACAGAGGATTTGAACCCTTTAAGCTCGGCTGCGTGGTGATCGATGATCTTCGACCTGGTAACACCGATACTGTACACGGGAAACCTGGGAAAATAACAATTTGAAAGCAACTTCACAGCAAGTCAGTCAAACGTCATCTTTCCAAATGTCTCTGGGCTCTGGGGAACTCGCTCACGCAAGCGCGCGACCAGCGGCAGAGTGTTGTCCCGGCGTTATGGATGCATGTATCTCGCGTGCACAACACATGACCAACTTCCCTCCAGGAGACGAAATCTATCGTAACTGTTTTTTAGACGTGGAAAGAATTTGACTCTGCGTTCACCTCTCGTATAATTTGAATGCCTCGGGGTTTAACCATGTGGGTTACGATCTTCCTTTCGGGCCACATTTCATCCGGCCTCACCTGCAGCATTCCAGGACATTCCAGCAAGATCTGTTCGGGGAGCACGGGCACGTCAGGTCCCAGTCGCTGCGGCACATGGCTTTCACATCTGGTTCCGAGGAAATTTGGGATTTGGGATCCAGACCCCAACTTTCGCAAATCAAAGGCCATTTAAATCTGCAGAGTGGCCTCGAGCGGAGACAGAGCTCCGGGATCGTGACACACAAAGACGCGTCACCGGCTCTTCGACCAGACAGAACCACGGGAGAGCAGCGGTTTGGACTCGGATTCGATTTGAACCTGATCCTGCAATCACTGTCTCTTCTTCCAACCCAAATCTGAAGGGAGGGAAAACAAAATATCTCGTGGGGCCTCTGACGGTGCAGAGCTGTTGGACTGGCAGCGGCTCAAGCTCATCTGCCTCCCATCCTCCATAAACAGCCCTGACACTGGGCATACGCACTGCGCTCCAGCTGTATGTGCCGAGGGAGGAAGGGAAACAAAGGAGCGGCCGCTGCTTAGAGCTGAGCTCCAAACAAAGTTTCTTCCTTTAAAAGCTTTTTTCTTGGGGTCTGTTTTGAGGAAAATAGGAGCTACGTCATGACTCTGTGTCCAAAAGACGAGCCAAGACTTTTCCTCTTTGCTTTTTCAGTTGCACACAACAATGAAATCTGTGTTAGCACCATCACCTCTCGTCACGAAGGTTCTGGCTCTCAACAACGACTCTGACTCGTGTATAGATGTGAACGTGAGCCTGTGATTGGACAGGCCACCTGACCAGGGTGTTTCCAGCTCCGCTCCTCCGAGACCCTCAGTGGGAAGAGGTGGAGCTGATGGACGGACGTCCCCTCAGCCGATGGCCTGCGTGCAGCTTTGTTTAAATATTTAACCGTGGCCCCGCTTGTTTCACAACTTGAGGGCGTTGAGTAAATATTTGCTCTCAGACAGAGTCGAGTTCTGAAATAGACCAGAGACAAACAGCAGCTCGGAGAACACAGAGATTAAGAGATACAGTAAAGAAAATAAATAGTTAATATTGGCAACCAACCAATTAACTAACTAACCAAGCAATCAACCATCCATCCATCCAATTAACTAACTAACCAACCAACTAACAATCAGAACTAACAATCCATCCAACCAACCAATTAACTAACTAACCAACCAACTAACAATCAGAACTAACAACTCATCCATCCAACCAATTAACTAAATAATAAACTAATCAACCAACCAACTAACAATCCAACCAACAATCCATCCATCCATCCATCCAATCAACCAATTCACCAACCAACTGATGAACCAACCAACTAACCAACTAACAATCCAACCAACCAACTAACTAACCAACAATCTAATCAAGATGTGCATAACTACAGCCATGACTAAATTATTATTTCCATTATTGACCAATCTGCTTTTTTAAAAGCCTCTCACAACTCTCCCTTTTTTGATGGAGACAGTGATTCAAAGTATCAGTCACCTGTTGAACTAATGTTCCAGCTGTCAATCACCTGCAGGAGACTGAGAGACAGTCCCAGTGAAAGAACATCATGTACATGGAATTGATTTAAAAAAAAATGATAACAGATCTTTCTACTCCTCGGGTGAATTGTTTTAAATATGAGAAGATCTCAAAGTTCTCAAAGAAGAAGAAGGACGTTTAACATAGAAATGATTGTCAATGAAGAAACTGAGGGTCATACAACAAAATGTTAAATTTGTGCATTTGTTTAAAAAGAAAACTTTCTTGAAATGTTCTGTCTTGGAGAGAGAGAGAGAAAAGGGGGAGAGAGAGAGGGAGAGAGAGAGGGAGAGAGAGAGGGAGGGAAAACACACACACACACACACACACACAGAGAGAGGGAGGGAGGGAGCACACACACACACACACACACAGAGAGAGAGGGAGGGAGGGAGCACACACACACACACACACAGAGAGAGAGAGAGAGAGAGAGAGAGAGAGAGAGAGGGAGGGAACACACACACACACACACACACAGAGAGAGAGGGAGAGAGAGGGAGAGAGGGAGAGGGAGGGAACACACACACACACAGAGAGAGAGAGAGAGAGAGAGGGAGGGAGAGAGGGAGGGAACACACACACACAGAGAGAGAGAGAGAGAGAGAGGGAGGGAGAGAGGGAGGGAACACACACACACACAGAGAGGGAGAGAGAGAGAGAGAGAGGGAGGGAGAGAGGGAGGGAACACACACACACAGAGAGGGAGAGAGAGAGAGAGAGAGGGAGGGAGCACACACACACACAGAGAGGGAGAGAGAGAGAGAGAGAGGGAGGGAGCACACACACACACAGAGAGAGAGAGAGAGAGGGAGGGAGAGAGGGAGAGAGGGAGGGAACACACACACACACACACAGAGAGAGAGGGAGGGAGCACACACACACACACACACACACACACAGAGAGAGGGAGGGAGCACACACACACACACACACAGAGAGGGAGGGAGCACACACACACACACACACACACACAGAGAGAGAGGGAGGGAGCACACACACACACACACACACACACACACAGAGAGAGAGAGAGAGAGAGAGAGAGAGATTCCTCCGGGGTGAGCCGGTGATGCTCGGGTAAACCCGGCCCCTCGGCGCGTCAGTGCAGCGCTGCCTCCTCAGCGGCTCCGTCTCCTGCAGCTCCGTCTCCTGCAGCTCCGTGTGGATCAGACATGGACGCGTCCGCGCTGTGAACTCTGCTCCTCCGCGCGTGCAGCTCTCTGCACCTCGTCCTCCTCCTCGTCCTCGTCCTCCTCTCGTCCTCTGTGCGTGTTCGCGGTGCTCTGGATCCACTCATGCGTCGGGAACGCCATGGCCACTCCGAGCGCACAGCAGCAGCACCAGGATTACTTCAGGTCGGTGAGCAGCGAGTCCACCACCTACATGATGGTCCCGGCCGGCGGGCCGCGGGGGCCCGGGCGCAAGGAGGCGCCGTCCAAGATGTGGGTGGCGATGGTGGTGATCGTGGTGGTGGTGCTGCAGATCGCCTCCACCACGGGGCTCTTTGTCTACCTGAACATGTCCATCTCGGAGGTAAGAGCCGCCTGCAGGATGTTTCACGAGTCCAAACTTGTCACATGTAAACTTTATCCCAGTTGGAGAAAACTGTTGAATGCGCAACGCCAGGCTGCTGGAGATGACGCGCGCTTTTCTTTGGTTTTGGGACTGAATTCAATTTGTGTCGGGGGTTTTCTTATGTGTGTGTGTGTGTGTGTGTGTGTGTGTGCGGGGGGGGGGGGGGGGGGGGTATCGGCAGCCCTGTCCCGCCTGTCCGGGGCAGCGTTTTATCCAAAAGTGAACCGTGTTGGGTTACGAACGTGCGTAAAGGGAAACATGTTGGAGCCATTTGCGTTGGTGGGCAGCGAGAGGTCAGAGCTCCTCAGTAGGTTACAGATGTTGTGTGCAGAGGTGGAGGTGGACTGTCCCCCCCCCCCCCACCAAACTTGCTGGAAAAGATTCTATAGTTTGTATTTCAGATTCCATAAGTCACAGAAAGTGAAAACACTTTGTGCAGCAGCTGAGATGTCTTTTTGTCCCTGGAGCTGCAGCGGACGTGATGACAAGTGACGTCATTACCACAGTCCTCGTCTGTGTCCTTAGTGGCAATGAAATGTCCACAAGTCCACAGGGAAAAGCTACCAGAGGGTTTAACTGCACACACACACACACACACACTGTAATGAGTGTGTGTTGGCGTGAGGTCGTCCGATGTGACCCTACGTGGGGGAGAGGTCAACCTTTTGTGGTGTGTCCAAAAAATCAGCAGGGAAATGAAGTAGGGAGCTGGTGTACGCGTCCCGCAGGAGGTCCGTTTGAAGTGTAACGGTATATTCCGGCAGCATTCCGGCCCGAGGGAGAGGAGACTGTGTTCATGTTGGCACAGACGTCTTGTAAGAAGAACTGAGATGTGTCGAGCTTCTTCAAAAACGGAGAAAAAACATGATCCCGGGACACAAACCTCAGAGCACCTCCCCGCCACATTCCCACCGGCTGAAGGAAGATGCTCAGTTCAGTTCCCCACTTAACAAATTCCTTTTCTGGAATAAGGAAGAAGGAAACTTGTAGGTGTGTAGTTTGTCCAGGTGTTCACACGATTTTGTATTTGTGTGGTCGGTGAGAGAATCGTCATCCTCCAGGACAGAAACAGGGTCTGAGAGAAGGGTTCCACGGATGCGACTCTTTCCGAGACCGTCACTGATCAGCACTCATCTAAGAGATCGATTACCGGTATTTGTCAAAAGGCGTCAACAATTAGAATAACTTGAAATACCTTGAAGCACATGGTTTAATCCACAGAGCCTCGGTGTGGCTGCTCTTCGCTGGCATTTTGAAAAAACCAAACAATTTTGCTGAAACAGCTTGAGGCGAAACCGAGCGGGACTCTTCAGGAAACACGAGGTCGTTTGACCTTTCCGAGGCGTCTTGAACAACCAGGTTGTCATGGAGCTACTGGAGCGTTCCATTGTCTTGTCTTCGACCAATCGATTTGTCCCGCGCAGATGAACTGGTCGCCGCCCGGTCGCCTCAGTAACCTAGAAGAATTAGACGTGAACGTAAAAAGACTCAAGAGTATTGACCTTCTCCGACGGGCTGTCAATCAGCTTGAGGCCGTAAACCGTCAGTAGACGTTGGACAAGTTGGACTCAACAGGCTCCGTCGGGTTGTTCGGGTCTAGACACGTGAAAACATTTGTACATTGGACCGTTTATTGCCTCCTTGTCATGACACGGACAAGAAAATATATGTATAAAGGGCAAATGTGTCCGACTTTGTGCGTTTCTGTTTCCAATCGACTCGCCGGCCGGGGAGCAGCAAACTCATCTGCAGAGACGTGTTAGAAAGAAAGAGAAGGAGAAGAAAAAAGTGCGTTTTCACCGACGAGATGGTGAAAATGGATCTGGACTTTTATTAATGGATTAAAAAAAGAGCGGTTGTGTAAACTGGAATCGCGGGGCGAGTTCATGCGGAAGAGTTTATGGACGATCCCGGAGCCGAGGAGACGAAAATGAAAACCATGGAGCCGTGCGGAGCATCTGCGTGAAGACGGGGGGATTCCCTGGCTCTCATGCGACGGCCAGCTATTTTTAAATCTGGGAACAGGCTCCTCTCTGAGCTACGCCCGGCGCTCCGGCTCCGAGACAAAAGACACTCGGGGAAAACAATGAAACGTCGTATAATGAGGAATGTGCCAGCGCGTTGCCGCGGCAGCGTTCGTGGGACAAACAGGGAAGAACACGTGCGGACGCAGAAGATCCCGCTTGTTTCTATCTGTCAGGGTTTTTTTCACAAGGAGTATTATTCATATTCATAAATATCGTCTTCGGTAGGAAGCTGTGAAAAGTGTTTTAGCCTTTTGTTTCCAGGCCAAAGACATTGGGCAGATTAAGAGATGATGAACATGAGTTGCAGAACTTTCCTCATGTTTTTAATAAGAAACCAAAAGATTCCCACAAACTGGGGATCTCCTTCAATCCACTTTACTGGATAAGAACATAATCAGAATTGTTTATTACTGTTCGAAGTGGAGA
>NC_061526.1:7632500-7702500 GCF_022379125.1 Scophthalmus maximus
GGATTCTTATTTGGATCATCTATATCTATCGATCCATATCCATATGGCAAACATGACAGATTTTCATTCATCCAGATCCACGAATGAATCCCCTGGGAAGAAAGAATATTTATTCATAGTATTCATAAGTAATACCTGGCTTGGACCTTTGTCCAGATCCGGTGAATAGATTCTTTCTTGTCTCGTCTTTCCACCAAGTTTACTGTAAATCCCCTCTGCAGTTTTTGCGTCATCCTGTTGACAAACAGACAAACGGTCAGTTCATAAACAATATTTTCGTTCTTCTTCAAATTCCTTCGTTCCCCCAGTTAGCCGCCACCGTCGTCACTGATACACGTGCAGTCGGCGTGGGAGCGATCTGGTTACTGTGCGATGGGAGACACATGGAGCCGGGACAGCGGAGCGCATCAGATAGTCGCTGTCCGTTATGATTATGAGCGGTCAAACTATTCATGAGCAGATTATGTGGTGAATCGAATCCCAAACTCTTCCCTCTGCAACGTCCCTCCCTCACATGATGCGAGAACACGATGCGAGGATCTTTTCCAACGAAGAGTCTGACGGTTCACACACACACACACACACACACACACACACACACACACACACTGTGTTCGCCGCGTCGTCATCCATGTGGATTCTGTCCCTGGAAGAAGAAAAAAAAAAAAAAAAAAATCTTGGAAAGAGATTCAAAGAGGACGATTTGAAGATGTCAAAGTGCAGCGAGGAGGGCGGGCGATGAAGAGACGCACGTGTGTGTTCAAACACAACAGGACGGGAGTTTGCTGCTAAACATTGTTATCGTGATGTGATACAGGCCGGCCACACACACACACACACACACACACACACACACACACCCACACCCATACCCACACACACACGCGCACACACACACACACACACCCACACACCCATACCCACACACACACACACACACACACACAAAAACACACACACACACACACTTCGTTTAACAGCTTGACACGCGAAAACAGGATATCTGCGTTCCCACATTGGAATGCTCTTTAGGATGTAGCTGCTGCAGCTGCGTGTGTGTGTGTGTGTGTGTGTGTGTGTGTGTGCGTGCGTGTGTGCCAACAGCTGGTGCTGTGTGTGTGTGTTTGTGTTATCTCTCTGTTTGCTCCGTCAACATGGCTATCAAGTGCTGATAAATGCTCCTAATAAGATTCGAGGACGGCGACGCTCCGAACAAACATCCAGCAGCTGATGTCGGAGCAGCGTTCCGCTCCGCTCGCCATGTTTACATCACGTCAGCTGACTCGTCACTGTCGCAGGCCGCAGTTGTTGCTCATCGGCCTCATTGAATTCTGAATATGCAGTCTTGTCATCTTTTTCTTATATAAAGGAAAATCATTTTCCTGTAAAAGAAAATGAGGAAAAAAACGAATGATTATTTTCACTAAACATTAAAGTTATTTTGGCAGTTATGGATTGTTTACGTCTCGAAGTCGCTCTTAACAGCCGATGTTCTGTCAAATCACCTGTGAAGCACTTGACTTGTTTTGAAAGGTGCTATATTAATAAAGTTGATTGATTGAATAATAGTGATAATCAACCGTTTGGTTGATATAAATGATAACATTTTTGGACTATGAGCGAAGAATAAAACCAAAACACAGAAAATATTCCCATTGAAAAAGCTGTTACAAATAGTTTTTATGATAACGAGGCCGCCTCACGGGGAAAAAATCCCTCTGCTCTCTGATTTCTCTCCTCTCACGCTTTGGAATTTTTGTGAAATGGCCAGTGTGCAAAAATTCCTCCCGTTGCAAAATCCGAGGAGGGGGCTGAAGAAATGGATCTTTCAAAATGAACGACCTTCCACAAGAGAACCGCCCAAAAACTTTATGAACCAGGAAATGTCCGAGGTGAACTCCACAACGCCCGGCTGCTGGTGCGTGGATCATATCAGCTCTGTGATACTTATCAATAGGTTATCTGAATTATGGAGGAACCAATTCAGAGATCTCTTTAATTTCAAAGCCAGAAAGCAGCCGAGGCTTTTTTTATTTACCTGAACGAGTTTGTTGGCCGCGGATTCCGCTCCAATTTAATTCAGTACGAGCTCGTTAAGTTATATAGACTTTGCGGACTAACGGAGCCTGGTGTTCCAGGTCCAATAATAATGAGGAAAATAAAAGGTCTCCAGACGTGATGGCAGGATTTATGCTGCGAGCAGATGTGTACAGATGTTGAGCTTACAAAACTGCAGTCGACCCGTCACGCGCCAAACTGTCCCGATTCCCCCTCGTCCATCCGTCTTCCCCCCGATTTCCCATCTCCGCTGTCACGGCTCCATGTGGCTCCAATCCCACGGCAACCAGACCGGTGCCGCTCCGACTGTACATCGGCACGTCTGTGATGTCGAGGATGAGGGACGGGAAGAGAACGTTGAGTGGGGTGTGACAAAGCTGGCTGATGGGGGGGGGGGGGGGGGGGGGGGGGGGGGGGGGGGGGGGGACAAGGGTCACATTCCAAGATACTGAGTTTCCAAGGGAACGAGAGTGGCACTCAGAGCACGCCCCTTTGTCCCGATTCCACGCCAACATGTGGATGGAGTCTTCCTCGGTCCATGTTCCATCCTTCCATAAGGCTTCATGGAAATCGCTTGTGTGGGAACGTTCGGATCTCAGTCTTTCCCTCAACTTTCCTTTTCCACAACATCCGCAGTTGAGCTGGAACGATAAGTCGATTGATCCTCTAGTCGATCAACACAGAAATCAACGACATCAGCTTGGCCTGAAGGAACTCCTGGTGTTTCCTGCATAACGCTGCGTTCAAACTGTACGCACAGCGATTTTTTGGTGCTGGCTACGTGACCCAAAGCCAGAGTTTATGTGTGTGTGTGTGTGTGTGTGTGTGTCATCTGATTAGCCGGCGGTTGATTGGATGGAAAGTTCTTCGCTGGTCAAACATGATCTAACTCTGGGAAAGAGCCCCACATCTCTGTGCTGGCACAGGAGGGAGGGCTTGTTAGTGTCTGCTCTGATGCTCCCCCCCTCCCTCCCTCTCACACACACACACACACACACACACACACACACACACACACTGATATCAACCCTCCCGTCCGTTCGTCAGCTCTCATTTCTCCACCAATTCCACAGCCTAGGGAACTCTTTTCTCCGCTGTCCACTAATCTCTGCCCCCAATTATCTCCTCCATCTTTCCACCCACAGTTGCCTCCTCGGTGAACCTCCGTCTCATCGACCGGGAACGTCTCTTGGTCGTGACCTGTCATTATTGCTTTTTTCGTGGATGCGAAACAAACCCACAGAAACCCATAATCACCCATGTCCCACTTCCTCCAGACTGGATCACAACATAAAAAAACTGACCTCGTTGGAACAGCTTGTGTGTGTGTGCGATCGCAGGTCGTCCGTGAACCAATGAATCAACCCGCTGAGCGCGGATCTGGCTCCGCGTGCAGCTGCCGAATGGAAAAGTCCTGGGAAAAGAAACGAGGCGGAATCAAGAAGCTGTCAAGCGGCCCGGTTAGAGACCACGGACTCCTAAATAATCGCGTCGCTTTTTGGTCGGAGCCGAGCGGAGAGGGTTGAGACAGCAGATGTTGGCACGGCAACGGCCGCGTCTTTAGCCTGTCGATGAAAAACGTCGAGATCTGCATCGCGGGCGACGGATGGGGTTCGAACCTCGGCTCTTGTGCTTCTCGTCTCATTATCTCAGTCGACTCCGGTCTCAATTCAAAAAGCTCACTTGTCTTTTGCACTGATCTAAATCAAAAAAACTACTTTCAAGACAACTCGGGGCCAGAAAAGACACGTGGACGCGCTGGACATGTTTGGACCCAACGACAAGAGCCAATAGCGACTTGGAAGTCGAGGCCCCTTTTGTCCTCAGATCGGGATTTTCCTGCCAATGGGGGAAAATAAAGTTTCGCGTGGCCTTAATTTCTTGGACAAAATGTCCGAACGACCCCGAGGACCAGTCGTTCTTCTGGCACCAGAAGATAAAAGAGACGATTTCTATTTGAGGCTTTTGAGGCACGAGACAAAGTGAGACGGGGGGAACGTGATCCTTCACCGGGAGCTTGTGATCCCACATCCGTCGGAGAGGGTTTTACTGCGTGTGCGTGTTTCCCTTTCCCCGTGTTTCTATAGTCCGAAACCTGCCGCGTAGAAATGACATTTCACACGTGAGAATATCTGTTCATCCAAAGTCCAGGTCGGGAAACGCATCATTCTGAGAAAACCCTTTTACTAAGTTATGTTTTTTTGGCGAATACTGTTCTTTACCCCACCAGAAATATTTAACTGACTTATTTGTAGAATATCACATTCTGCCTCAGTTCAGTCCCAGAGGACACGGGAACATATATCTCAGTCCCTATGTTTTGATAAGAATATGTCACAAACAAACAATGCGGAACATCTCGCAGCAGGAAAACACAAACACAGGCCGAGTTTCACAGCCCAGGGAGTGTGTGTGCGTGTGTGTGTGTGCGCGTGTGCGTGTGTGTGTTTCTAAGTGAAAGTGTAGAGAGTGTGATTTTTCCCAGGAGGCAACAGTGTGTTTATTGTGGTCGCTGGTGACACAACCAGCTGCTCATCTGCCAGAGAAGCAGTGTCACACACACACACACACACACACACACACACACACACACACACGTGTGACAGGCAGGAGCGATGTCAGGGAATCGACACCACGGTGGATAGATTCCTTTTCTTGTCAAGAAGTAAAAAACCAAGATCAACTCATTTTAAATGTTATGTTTTTTTTTGCCTTGACCGTGTTCAACACATAGACCGATGTGCTGAAGTGTCTGAACTGTGGATAACATTTCTCTCAGCAGCGACAAGCAAGCTCACACGATTCAGTATCGGAAAAAAATGGGCTTAAAATGACGACAATATTCTTTATCGCAGACACTTCGCGGAACAAACATAGGTCGTCGTGCAAACGTGTCAGTGCAGACGTCTGGACCCAGCAGACAATAACACTGGTAGAGACCCGACTCATCACTTGAGTCAGACTGACACACACACACACACTGACTCAGCTGCCCACCCAGACTCTCCATCCTCCGGTCGAGCTTCACCCTCAACCCCGCGTTTGTTTTCTTCTCTGACACTGAATGAAATCGTCCAGTTATTAAAAAGAAGACAGACTTTGCTCCAGAACCGGATCCACAGTGTCATTCTTTAAGGTTACTGTAGGTGAGAGCAACACGTCGGGACTACAAATCATCCGCAGCTGTTTGTCCCCCTATTTACATTGGTCGTCACGCAGCAACCATCAGGGGCCCGTTTATTAAAATCCGTTGCGGTTGCATCTCCGGGCAGATAGAAATGATTAAGCACGTATGTTATGTATATGGGGTATTTCAACAGCTGTTTGCCGCGAACTCTGTGGACGTGATGATTCTTATCGTTGCCTCTTTCGGCGTCTTCTCTGCTCTGGGTAACGAAGACGAAGACGAAGACGTGATTCCCTGCAAGAAGAAGAATATTGCAGTTCAGGGTGACACTACTAAAAAGATGTCATAGATTTGCGCACTTGCCGACGCCCAGTCAGTCCGGCACACGCAGTCAGGAGCCATCGTATGTGACGCCGTCCTGGAATGGTTGTTGGATTTGTTCACCGTTAACCTGGAACATTATATTTCAAACTTCCTGCTGATGAACTTGGGAATGATTGACTCGACTCGCCTGGAGCTTCTCCGTCCGTCTGTGTTCACAGGTGACTTGAGAGAAACTGGAAAGTCCTGAGCTCCTCTCGCTCCTTTCTTCACTTTCTCTCTCGTCTTCTCTTTTCTTCTCCGCCGGATGACGAGAAACAGAAACTTAACCTTTGGAACAAGAGCAAAAGTTTATGGGGAGTTCATTTTTCATTGCCTCTAACTTAGATGATCTATATCTCCCATAAAAAAATCAAAAAAGACATGAAAGCTATCGTTTACTCTGATTCTTTATCAGGACTTATCTTTGCGGCTTTGTTTCTGATCTGTTGTTTTTTAACGGCGACGAGGAAGTGAAAAGAAAGAAATGAGCAGCGTGTGTCTGCAGGCGGGACCTGCAACCTTATTTCAACTGGAGGGAATCCAAAACAGCAACATTGACAAAGAGAGAGGTCATAGTTCCACACGCAAAGACTGGGAGTGGCAACGTGTCCTCACACACACGCACACACACACACACACACACACACACACACACACACACACACAATCACCTGTAGGCACGCACAGAGGCATGTAGCTCACATACTTGCCAGGTCACTCGCGGCATTCCTCGTCACAAAGGAAAGCCAAGAAGTTCACGCACGCACGCACACACACACACACACACACACACACACACACACACACACACACACACACACACACACACACTGTGCAGACACTTTGTACCGGGACAGGGAGGAAGCAACTGGGCTGCCATATTGTGGCATTAGCGTCTCTAAGCAGAAGCAGACTAACTCCTGGATGGGTCCTGAAATGTGTGGACCATATGAAGAGTTACCATGTCTTTGTTTTGAGGGGGGGGGGGGGGGATAATCATTAGCTGCGGCTCATTATCACATACTTTGATATAATCCGGTTGTGGGATTCAAACGCTCCCACAAACGGGGCAGACGCATGTGGAGCGGGAAGTCGAGGCAGGCCGCACGGTGAGAAGCTTCGTTAACGGACGAGGGAGAGTGGTTTTCTTTGGTTTCACTTGTGAAGGCTTGTCTGTATCTGACGGCAACAAGGACGAATTCGGTTCAATGGAATCTGACGTTACGTTAATATCTCCTGGTGTGTTTTGCGCCCGACGAGCCCCTTTACCTCCTGACGCGACTCAAACAGGCGCCTGCATTTACTCCCTCCTCGTCGTCAAGTCTCCGAGACCAATCCTTGTTCTTTGATGATTCAAAATCCGGGGGGGGGGGGGGGGGGGGGGGGGGGGGGTTGTGTTATTTTGAAGGGTTTGCGTCAAGGCTCCCAGCTAAGTACATGCTCATTAGAGTTCAAAGAGACGACGTATGAGAGGTGGGGTTGTCATCGGAGGAGAGCGATTCCAAATATGTGGGATTCTGGCGATGGCTCTCATGACGCCTTATTGATCACAGAAAGATGAAAGATGTTCGGACTCATGAAATAGACAAAAAGTCACACGCACGCACAACAGCGCTCATTGTTCCCCGTCGGGACTCGAACACGCGGTGGGAAACAGAAACGTCCCCGAGGTCGGGATCCCGTTTCACCTTTTGTTCACTGCGCCAAAGACGGCTGTTTATGTTTTAAAGTGAAGCCTGGACCTGGACGAGGCCGACCCATCTCTGCGTCATCAAGCACCTGCTGCCGTTATCCCTGGACATTAACCAAAAGACCAAACACCAGCATTCCTAGATGACCGGCGTTTGGAGGAGAGACAAGCGAGCCATTGAGAAGTGGGACGAGGAGGCAGGTCAGTTGGGAAGTGGAGGATCAGTGTTGCTGGTTTTTAATCACCAGAGTCAGGAACTTCCTCGGGTTTCACGATGGACGGAGATGTGAGGACATACTTCCGAGCCGCACAGTGAGCCTGTGTTCACATTCAAGTCCGACTCCAGTGCGTATCCAGTCGAACCGAATGAAGCGAACACCGATGCTGGCGCGTTGAGTTCGAGGGCCTCGAGTCACGACGCATGTTTCAAAAAAAAAAGAAACAGGAGGTTTCTGTGCCCTGATCCACTGTGTTTGTGTAGGAACACAATGTTGATCCACTGCTCATAATCCTCGTAAATACCTCCATGTGTGTGTGTGTGTGTGTGTGTGTGTGTGTGCGCGGTTGTGTCTCTGAAAACTCCTCTGCAAAGTTTCCCGATTCGCTTCTTCAACGTTGAGGCATTTACGAGAAGGGCAGAGCGGAAATAAATCTTAAATAAATAAATCAGTGTCCGCACCACGCTGGCCGTCTGCCAGACACACACACACACACACACACAGACCTGTATAATCATATCAAACACAAGCACAAATCACAAATATAAACTCAAGCATGTACGTAAAAAAGAAAAGTACATAAAGGTGCACGCGTGCGTGGCACATAAAAAGACAAACCGACTCATTGTCGCCTGCGCGCGCACACACACGGCACTTAATCACCAGAAGCTCGTGGCTCATGCGAAACAATCCCAACGACTCTCCTCCCGGTCGAGGCGCTGCAGGGTTTTTGTTACATTTTTCTTCTAACGATCGCTTTGGGCCGGTTTTTTTTTCCGTACAAAGAGTGAAAAGTCAGAGTGCAAACGTCTGAGTGCAGCCGCGGAGCCGCGCTGACTCGCCCAGGTCTCAGCTCAACTGTAAAGTGGCGGCTGGTTTGAGCCATAAATCATCAGCAGAACCAGTTCATACAGTGGATAAAATGATTTTTTCACCAGGTCTCGTTAATTCCAGCAGCACAGCCGCTAATCACGCTCCTGCGAACATTACAAGCTGTTTAAATAAATACAAAAATCACCACACGATGTAAACGCAAGCTGTGTTTTACTGTGAAAGGCCGACTGAGGCTTTTATTGTGAAGGCCTCGCTGACGGGGAGGGTTATGGCTAACGTGACCAAGTGTTTCACGGCATAAGGTTTTTATAAAGGTTGGACCAGAGAATTTTCTAATATAGGGGAATACTTACTTATATATTATAATATTTACTTTGTATGATGCTTCTTCTTTCTTTCTTTTTTTCTCTCTTTACCTTACTGTTACTGCCTGTTAACCCTCCTGCCCGGAGACGCGTTACACAAAACCCTTTTAATGACACACAGCTTTTTGCACTCCGCTGCCAAATCACGCTGAAAGCTCGACTACGTCGGACACACGATGCGTGGGCTCACCCAGCAGGGGCGTAACTCAACATGATGAAGCTGCTCGCTGGGCTTTATATCATCTGCTGCTCTTTGTGAATCGCACTGCCTGTGTGTTTGGGTAAAGTGATTTACTGTACGTGCACCGCCGCAGCTGGCGAGGCCTCAGCTGTTGTTTCCTGCTGCCGCTTTCTGTCTCGTCCTGAAACGCAGCCAATCATCACATCACATCGCCTCACCTTTGACCCCAACCTCGACCAAAACCTGATTCTAACCTTCACCCTAAAACCAAGGGCCCTCGCTTTTTTTGTGACACGGGTCCCACGGGAGAGTGTGTGTTCAGGTCAGAGTCCCCACCGGGATATAAAAACAAGGACCCACACTCTCGGTCCGGACCTCTGGCCTGGTGGATTTGAGTTACGTGGGGCTGCCTTCTCCTCTTCCTAATCCCTTCGAATTAGAGTTGTGGACTGCCAAGTAACTCCCACAACAGCATGTTGCGCGCGCACACACACACACACACACACACACACTATTGTGGCAAAGTGGCCCTCTGAGATATTCTTTTTCAGGGTTCGGTGTCCAGCGGGGGCCGGCCAAACACACACTCCATTCCACACACACACTGAGGGCAGGCCACACACGCGGGATGGACACACACACACACACACACACACACACACACACACACACACACACACACACACACACACACACACACACACACACACACACACACACACACACACACACACACACACACACACACACACACTCTCAGCACAGGGAGGGAACAGTGGTGCATTGTTTGCTGCTTCCTGAGAGAGTCAGAATCTGGATCACAGGAGCTCTGTCAGCCCCGGACCCTTCCTCTCGCTCCGGAGCCCGGTCGTCGTTCAATCCAAACCAGCCAGTATTGGCCGAGAAGGGATAATAAAAAGCACACTGATAATGATTTTCCAAAAGCAATGGAGCATCGGGGAATATCCCAGTTTAGCCCTTGTGTCTGGAGAACAGTAGTTAGCGATAAATTATTCAAGGTCAGGACTCAAAGTCCTGAAATATCGCTCCGACAGTCTGGGAAACATTTTCAATCTTTTCGCTCTTTTGGCTTTACAGTTTATCCTGCACTTGCATCATTTTTCATTTGGAAGTATGC
This sequence comes from Scophthalmus maximus, assembly GCF_022379125.1. Lineage (NCBI taxonomy): Eukaryota > Metazoa > Chordata > Actinopteri > Pleuronectiformes > Scophthalmidae > Scophthalmus > Scophthalmus maximus. Next base: position 7,642,475 of record NC_061526.1, read on the forward strand.
TATATATAACTTGGATAACTCAAAATGAGATAATGATCTAATTTATTATCAAGAAAAGTCTGATTAAAGTATAAATAAAAGAGATGAAGATGCCAACTACAGTACTGGACACTGTTAGCAACAGATTAATAACAACATATCTGAGGTTGCAGCTTCTTCTATCAGTGACATGATCTGCTAAAAGTCCTTTTTTTATGTTGTTTATTTAACAAAATCAAATATAAGAGTCACTTATAAATAATCTTAGCCAACTGTAGCTATCTGCTTGAGCAATTTTTTATTTATTTTTTGCTAGCTAGCAGACTAGCCTGTTGGCTAATTAACCGAAACAACCAAATTGAAAAGCTAACGAGCTAACGTATTGACACACCCTTGGACCTACACTGTCTTTAATAGAAAAATATCAGCAAAGGTTGTTTACTCAAACGGAATAAAAATGTCTTTATTTAACAAAAATGCGCAATTAGCCTATTAGCAAACATGAATGTAGCGGGTCGTTTTTGTACCGACTTTAGAGAATGTTCAGGTGTAAAGTGTGTGTGTGTGTGAGTTTGTTATAACGTTAGTTTTTTGCAGCCACGTCGTCATTCATCATTCCAACGCTTGTGTTGTTTCGTAAAGACGACACGTCAAGTGTGCCAAAATGCTACGAGCTGGCTCATCGCCTGCACGGCTCCGCTCTGTCTCCGTGCGACCAGACATCTGCAGACGCTCCGACCCGTGGACCACGGCCCCGCGCGCATGTAGTCAACTCCGCTTAACGGCGCGACAGAGAGCTACGTCAGATTTATGGGTCACAAATGATTTTAGCATGTGTTAGCTAGCACTCGGCCGCTCCACGCAGCGGGCGGACTCGACCTTTGCCCGGGAGCCATGGGAAGGACGAGTCATCGGCGTCGACGCGCCGAGAAAAATACGTCACTCTGGGGGACGGACGGACATGAATTTGAGCGTTACTTGCCAAAAAATATGCAAAAATGTGCCCTCAGAGAGTAGTGAAGTATATTTTCATAAGGAGGCAAAAAGCACAAGTGCAAACCAGAGAACGGCTTCGATTACAGCTCGCCTGTAAGTCCTTGTTGCGGGGATTGAAGTAATCAAGCAAGTCTTTTGTCAGGAGTAGTTTTCTATCAAAACACACAGACGACACAGTTCTATTAGCTGAGGCTGACCTCATGTCGGCTTATTGATTTGTTCACGTTGAATCATCGGGGTGTGACTTGTTTCCCGTAATGGGAGCTAACGGGGCCAGTTTTACAATTCGGGGATTTCTGGCGAGAAAGGGAGTGCTGGATTTGGCAGAGAGAAGCCGAGCTGTCGACGGAGCCCTCGGGAGAGAGGAGGGGGGGTCTCCATGTTTAAAACCTGCGGAGCAGTTCCAGTTGCATGCTCCCAGGGCACGGTGATGATGTAGAGGCCGAGTCCCCCCCCCCTCATCTCTGGAGGCGAGCGTGTCCGCACTGGCCCCGCGATCGCTCACATTTTCCTCTCTGCTCTCCAAACAGCTTTCGCTAATTCAGAAACACAAGGAATACAGGAAACGGCTGACGAAAACACTCGTCCTCCGAAGGAGCAGAGGATTCTTTTGTGCTGATGCAGATCGGCGACGGGATGGCGTGACGGAGCGAGACGTGCGAGGCACCGCCAGCCGGGCCGCGCAAATGATTTGGCTCGCGGCGATTGGTCGGATCAGGGGGAGCGGATGAAGAATCCAGGGGAAGTATCGTCCGGGGAGACGGAACTTGGAAGGAGGAGAGAACCAGCTCGGCTCCCTTGGCGTCGGCCGTGACTCTTTGCTCATTCTTAAATGAGCGAAAATAAACGCTGACATAAAACAAGGTTCTCCGAGCCCCTAATTCTCTCAGCAATGTGATGAAACAAGTCCCAAAATCTGTCAGGAGGAGCCGTGTGTGTGTGTGTGTGGGGGGGGGGGGGGGGGGGGGGGGGGGGGGGGTACAGCTTCACTAATTATACACTATACATCATTTTATGGATCCTACAAGACAGCAGCACATGAAATTCGAACTCGGCAACAGCTGCAATAAGAAGTAGGGTAGAAGTTAACATCGTCAAGCAGCAGCTCGTGATGCTGATGTTCAGTTTACCTTCAAAAGAATAAAGATATTATTGTTGTTTGAACGTTGAAATATCGATAAGAATCTGAAGCGACGCCCATCCCTAATTCCTAATCCGTCATAAAGTGAAATTTGACTTTATGTCGGATGACATTTGAGAGGGAAAAAGAAAATAAATTCAACAACGCGGCAATAACCTTCTCCTGAGCCTCCGACCTCGTGTCCTACTGGAGCAGAAGATTGAGTTCATCTCCCAGCGCGGCGTCTTTATCTGCTCGCTCACATGGACAAGACTGTTTCCATAATGGATCAAACACTCCCACACCAGCCCTGTCAGAACTTAATGGACTCGCACAGGGGAAACACACACACACACACACATAACAAAGAGTCCGTCGACCGGGACCACGGAAGGGGGGGGGGGCTTTTTCGCGGGAGGCTCCACAAAGAAGCGAAGACGACTTCCACCCCGCTCGTTGCGCCGAGCGAAACTCGGTCTCAGTCGCGCCAGTGGCGAGCTGTCATCACACCGAGTCTCGGCCCCGACGTTTCACCGTCAGCCGTTGTTGTTGTTGTTGTATTCAGATGATCTGGGATGACCGACTGTGCTTTCCTTGAATATTGCATGACCACCGCAGCAAGGTCAATCCTGTCAAAATGTCCGAGAGGGAGCCCACGCTGGAAGACAGCAGGCGAATCACCGGAGGGTCTCGCAGAGAGCGAGCTGATGACTGTGTTCGTCATACTCATGTTCATGCCTGGTCAAGTTCTAAAATCACACAAATGAAGACACTTGAGAATGAGCTTTGTGCCAATACGTCTAATTCCAAAACTGTGCCCTGCAGAGAAAAATGGAATTCTACTCATTTTCCTTTATCTTCTGCTAGAAAGCATCAAACGCAGTTTTGGATTCAGCCTCGGCCACACCATGTCAGGTGCACAACATTTTGAGACGTTTGGAGGATGTGAAGCTCCAACAGTTTTGGAAAATGGCCTCGCCTCGCTCACGAAAAGCCTCGGAGCGCCGACCCCAACCCGGACACACACTTGTAGCAAGAATGTGACCCGACTCCATCGGAGACGGTAATATCTTCTAGGATTTAATTACCATCCGCCCCCGACTGTGAAGCCGATGGAAGACGCGAGTCATCCGGCCTCAGGGCCGGGCAACATGTCGAGACTGTTGGGACGCGTGCCCCCTCGTCTTCTCCTGCTCGGTTTGAACTGATTTACACACTCCGACGCATTCAGGCGCACGGAACTCGCTATCTCCACCTCGGGGAACGGGCCGATTCGCTCAGGCAGCAACATGAAAAGCATCAGGACGGAGAAAAGCAGTGAGGAGGGGAGGGAGGGAGGGAGAGAGGGAGGGAGGGAGGGAGAGAAATATGTTAATGTGAGGAAACCGCGGAGAAAGAAAACAAAGGGGAGAAGGTTTCATCAGAAAACGAGGGTCAAGCGGAAAAAAGAGAGTGGTGAAAACAAAGAGCAGTGCCCCCCCCTCTGTTAATCAGAGCTCGTCACATCGTCATTAGCCGGGCCTTCGGAGCGTGACGCCGACCAAGCGCCCCGAAGGCCGGAGGGCCGAACCTCCTCCTGCACAACGTCTCCTGGACTCCTTCAGATGGAAGCTGCCGCTCATACAGGGGGCGGGACAAAAGGGGAAGGGAAGACATTTGGCCGCTCGCCTCCCCCCCCCCATGGGGATCGTTCATGTAATTGCCTCTCGTTAGATGCACAGCGTAGAGAGTCCCGTGTGTGCCGGGTTGACTCGGGACCAGAGGACCTTCTTTCGTCCCGCCTCCCCTCCCCAGTGCGCCTTGGTTTACGTTCTCCTCTCGGGTTGTTTCAGATCCAATTTGTCAAACTCTGTGTTGAATCCAGAGTTTTTGTTTTCTCTTCCCCTTCTCTGTCTTCGCTCTGAGCTCGGGGCCTCAATGCGAACCTCCAGTTCCCCTCAAGGACAGAGGGGGGCCAGAGTGAAAACACATTGCGGGGGGGAAACATGCCGCACACTCGGGGAACGTCTAAAGAGCGAAAATTTGCGAGATAACGTTATAGAAGGACGGAACTAATAACGAGGACCACGTGCGCTCGGAGACATCAGGAGCGCATGACGCGCTCCGATGCCTCGCGAAGGCAAAACATAAATAAATAAAAGTAATGACGCTGGGGAACTTATGGGGGCAGAGGAGGTTATGTGATTGGTTCCATTCCGTTCAGGTTCCCTGAACAAGTTAGGGGCTGATTGTCACGACAGCTCTATGAAAGGAGAGGTCTCGGCCGCGGTAACAGGCGACTCACCACAGCGAGACGAGGCGTGATGGAGTTCTCCTCTGATCGTCATGTCATGTTTGCAGCATTTGAATTTGTCCTCCGTTCACGTGTCTTCGTGTCATTCGCCTGTTTCATTTTCCCGAGCGGGCTCCTTGTTCGGAATTTGTGATGGATGTTCTGAAAAACCGCGCTGTCTTTTTAAAATAAATAGTTATGATTATATATTATTTACACAATATAAATATACAATGATGAAATAACAACAACTGAATATGTAAAATGTCATAACAGTGAAGTCGTGTGTCTGTGTGTGTGTGTGTGTGTGTGTTGATTGTTTCGTACAGTTGATCCCATCATCTGTGACTATTTACTGTAGATACATAGGAGCTGTTACAGTATGATGTCATATACGAACAAACAAAACAGCATGTGGACGAAAAAGTTGTAAAGAGACGTGCTGGCAAGAAAAAGCAGCAGCAACAATATGTGGAAAAACATTTTTTCTTTTTCTTTTCTGGAAAACGACGTCGACAGTTTCACAGATGCAGCTTGTGTGTGACGGATCTGATCCCGGGATCACACAGGGATTAGGTTCCTGCAGCAGCCGTTTGAATTTAATCTACCGCCGCTAATTCTCTGCTCCGTGTGTGTGTGTGTGTGTGTGTGTGTGTGTGCGTGCGTGCTGCAGGTGCGTAGCCAGGGCGTCACCGAGGAGCTGAAGTGCCTGGGTCTGCTGAACGTGCTGGATAAGGACCAGGACATCCCGGACCAGCTGGCCCAGGTCTTCGGAGAGCCATGCATCAAACTGGCCGAAGGCATCAAGGCGTACATCTCCAAGGTGAGAGGAGAGAAAACTGCCGCCGCCGCCGCCGCTCCGGGTTTGATCCCACACATACATGTTAGAGACATAAAATCCTATTCAGTGAATTATTGATTCATGAGGGAATCATAATCATAATCAATACAGCCCGACCGACATGAGCCTTTCACAGACACGTCGGTCTCCAGCTTATGTTTGACAGATATGAAATCTTTTATTGTACAGAACAAACTTCATGTTTACGTAAAATAAATTTAGTTAATGTTCTTCATTCAACTTCTTTATATTTGGTTGTTTTTGTGTTTGTTTTTTTATTTATAGTTATTAATGATAAAGTTCATGATTAAAACTAAAAAAGGTTCAACAACGACATTTTTAGGAATCATTGAAAGATTAAAAAATAAATAAATATATGTATATGTACTGAAATCTGTAATCGGATTTCTTGTACTCCGTAATATCGATATCTGCATCGGCCCCAAAAGCTTTTAATGCTTAATTATATTTACAATATTTGAATATAGTTTTTTTCAGGGACGTGGATTTGGTCGGAAACTAACAGACACTCACATAAATGAAATATTAAAGGTGCTTCACAGGGTCTTTCTTTCCTGGATTAAGGAATAAGCTCGTAGCGCGCCGTTGCTCCTCTCCCAGCCATCCGAACACATGGCGGACGGTTTCAGCGTGAAGGAATCCGCTCGGTTACACTGAGCGGAGAGACATGTGTGCGCGGACTGGTGCGGAACACCTCGTCCAGAAACAACGTCTCCGACCTCCAAACAAATGGCTGGAATTATAAATTATTAATATTTAACGGCTTTGGACGAGTTGTTGGACTAAGTTCTAATCTTTTGGACGCTTTATGGAACCATTTTTTATTAGAAACATGAAAACATTGCTTTTTATTAATAAGAATAATACCACATCGTCTCCTCGCCACGAAAAATATATAACGAGGGGGCAGCAGCGGGTATTAATCATGTGAATATGTACCTGCCTTTGGGAACGTTATTGGAAAGACGTGATGGATAGAGTGGAACAGGAACCTTTTTCCCTGAGGACACGGGAACGCTACAAAGCGAGGCCCCTCGTGCGGGCGTCAGGGCGAAGAAGACAAACCGCCGCACGTCCGTGATTTTCCTTAACGTGAAGCATCTGTGTCTTTGACCTCGTGGGGGCGCGGGGGAAATGTGACGGTGGCGAGCAGTCGGCAGTTTCTCACCAAACCGGCACCTGCCGGTTGTTTTAGGCGTGTGAAACTGATGACGCCGGACAGAGCCGAAGCTGAACAAAAGCGGTCGCCCGCTCGCGTACGAGTTGCTACAAAGCTCCAGTGGAGCGTCGTCCTCAACGTGTCTGATCGCAGACGAGCAGCAGTGTCACCCCCGCCACCAGAACACGCGTCGGACCCCTGTCGCAATTTTGAAAGGCTCTGGGCATCGAGGACCTAAATCATAGTTGTCGAACGGGACGTCTTGATGGAAGTGTGTGTGTGTGTGTGTGTGTGTCTGAGTTTATCACATGGAAGCTGTGTCAGCTTCATCACGTGACAGATTTTGACATGTGAAGAGTCTGAGATGAACTCGTCTGGAAGTGACTAAAGCTCGTTTGTGGCATTGGTGGGTTGTTGGGTTTTTTTGGAATAAGAATCAGCAGCTTCTATCGAATCGGCATGGGAATAGCGACAGCTCCGGGGAGGCTGTGGTTCGGGAATCCACCGACACCCCCCCCCCCCACACACACACATACACACACACACGCACAGACACACGCACGCACAGACACACACACACACACACACGCACAGACACACACACGCACACACGCACAGACACACACACACGCACAGACACGCCGTTCACGAGCCCACAGAGACGCTCGGCTGATACAAGTCATGTACTGGGAGACGAGGCCAGAAGGAGTTTTCCCACTTAGTCAGATGTCTGGTGTTTTCTCCCTCCCACTCAGTTCCTACCGCCTACTCACAAACAACCGCTGTCTGTCTGTCTTCATTCCTCTTTTCCCTCCTCCTCCTCCTCCTCTTCCTCCTGTTGTTCCCCTCACTGCTCCACTTGCAGCGATAGGATCCACGGCCCCGTCTCAGGACTAGACTGCATCCAGTTGTCGACGACACACGTCCAAACAGATTTACATCCCATTACTCATTTCCAAACATTCCACACATGGAGACGCTCTCATCGTCCGACTCATCCAAAGCCCATCCATTTCCATGTCAGCGCTTTCTTCTTCCTCCTTTCTTTCTGTTTTCTGAGGATGAATAACTGAGGTTGAGTTGCAGTTATACCATTTGAATCACACTGGTTTAACTGTGCATCTCCTCTGTGGCACTCTGGACTCTTTATTAAATTCCTTTTGGAACGTCACAACCTGTATGCAATGCGAGGGAAACCGCCATCAGCGTTCCCGTCCGTCTGCGCCTCCCTTCTGTAATCACCTCACATCCGCAGCACAGCTCCGAGAAACTAAAGAGAAACTTCACTGATAGTGAAGTGAAAATTCCCATTTCCATGGCAACGAGTTTGATGTGGTCAAATCGAGCGGATGTTAATGCAAACAAAAGTTGCTCCGGATAATTTCGCCCCCCAAAAAATGATTTGAAAAACAATACCAGTTTGCGTAAACAGCGATTTTTAAAAGATTGTTGGGGAAAGAAAATGTGATGGGAATATCTGTTCTCTGCAACGCAGTGAACAAGGTAAATACCCCAAACGTTGCTCTGAACATCCGGTCTGTAAAAACAGCGGGGAAAGGTCAGTGTTACACAACGCGTGTTCCTGACGCCGACGGTCCGTCCGTCCGTCCGTCCGTCCGCCGAGCAGCAGCAGCAGCAAACAGGTGTTGGGTGGAGAACAAGTTCTCTTTTGCAACAAGTTGGAATACTTCAGAATCCACATGGGTTGGAAACAATATAAAAACCCTTATTGCCGGGCGGGATCGTGAAACGGCGGATGGTATGAAAAGTGTTTTTGCGTAACTGCTTTTGGATGAAAAGATTTCACTCATAAATGTAATAAGAGTGAGACTTTCCATCTCTGCCACTAAACCTGAACTACAGCGCCGTCAAAAGAGCAACGCTGGATTATTCCCTCATCACTCATAAATCGTGATGAAACAGACGCATCTTTTGAAAGATCTGCACACCTGCGACTTAACGGTGTGAAACATGATGGGAGACAAGTTAGGTTTACTGTACGTACGGTAGCTTCGCATACAACTTCAACTTGGTTTCACAATTTCACCGTTTAATGACCAAAGGTCTGGAATCCTTCCAATCCGGAGTATTTACATTTCCCAGGGTTAGAGACTCTCTGTTGTTGCAATGTTGCCCCTTTATGATTTTCATCTTTTCAAGGAGCTTACGCGACCTTGTGCGAGTCCCCTGCAGTACATTCGACACAGCGGCACAATCCTCTATTTCTTTTCTTCTTCAGATTCTATCGTGGAATATTATTCGTTGACAGCCGCTGAGACCGACAAGTCCGCAGCAGATGCTTTCGGGTTTGATTCACTGATAAACTCCGCGGTCCGCATGTCTGCTAATGTCGGTTTTTATCAAACGGAGGATGACAAGCGATGAGTGTGAGAAGCGGGAAAAAAAGAACGAGGCGGACAGAGAAGAATGGAAAACTAATAAAAAGAGAAGGTGAAGAAGACCAGGAGGAGAGAGAAAGAAGTCCTGGCTGCAGTTCTTCATCTCCTGGAAGTTATTAGAAGCTACACGCTGGCTCCGCAGGACCATTCCTTTATGGAGGCCACATGCACACAGACGGGAATAACTGGAACCAGCGAGGGGAGCGATGACGATGACGTGACGGAGACGTGTGCGAGGGCATGATGATGATAATGATGATGATGATGATGATGATGATGATGGGATGATGATGATGGGATGAAACGATGCAGGCGCTGGAGGGTTGGATGAGAGTGTGTGTGTGGGTCAGAGGTCGCACGCAGAAAGGAGCCAAACGAGGGGGCGAGAAGGAAAAGCAGCTCCTCACAAACGGGAACAAATGAAAGGGAAGGAGGTTAAAGACAAAAAAAAGGTGTCGCGCAGCGTGGACACAAAAGAAAAGGGGAAGGAAAAATCATAACGAGGGAGTTACACCTCATGTATGTATTAATACGCTCTGATAAATATGAAGGACTTAAAGGAACATGTGTTGGGTGCGATGGAGTCATGTGCATTAGGAGTCGTTATACTCTGGAAAAACTTCTTCTCGGCACAGAGGAATTTCACTGGGGACGAGAAATATTCAACTGTAAGTTGAGTTCACATTAAATATGCGGTGCTTCCTCCCGTCTTAGTTTGGACGGTCTTCCGGTCCGGAGGATTCGGCTCCTCGGGGGCCTTTGATGCTCTCGCACCACATGTGGCGGAGTGTGACACATGCCGGGGGGGGGGGGGGGGGGACTTGTAATGGCATGTTTGTGACTCAGCTCAAGTTTTCCCAGTCTGAAGCCCCCCGGGCCCCAGCGGAGTAACATCTGCACCTACTGAGACAAATGGGCCGATACATCAGCTCTCAGCTTCCAGCCGCCGTGATGAAAAGCACTCATTATTACCAGCGCTCGCTCAGACGTCCTCCCCTGGGTCTCGGCTGTGGAGCGTCGCCGTCCATCACTCCATCGCCGTGCGGGCCAGTGTGGAACGGTTTATATCTGACGTGCTGACGTCTGCTCGTCGGTGTGTAGACGGCTCAGTGGCTGAACAGCGGTTAATCTGGAAGAAGAATGTTCCTCCTCCTCACCTTCAGGGACTGACCTCTCGGGCTTAGACGAGGCTTAGGAAGGGAAAACGGAAAAGCCGAGCCACACCCGCTCCTGGATCAACGGATTTAAATAGGAAAAATTCATTCTCCCTTGCGGCAAATAATTGTCGTGATGTGCTTGGGTTGCCGAGGCCACCGAGTTTCATTAACTCTCATTTCACCGCCGGTGGCTGTCGCGGAGCTCTCGACCGTATCACATGGTCCTCGTCTGCAGATAAGAACTGGAAGTGTACACGTGCGAGGTTTCCCGGAGGTTACCGTTCACATATGAAGAACGCAGCGGGAGATTGTCCGGGTCAAGGAACATTTCCGGAACATTCAGGCGAAGGGGGGGGGGGGGCCTGCTCTATTCTCACCTCGCAGCCGATGGCGGAGGTTTTCAACCCAATCTCGTGATCTTCGCCCTCGTGGTGCGAGAAGTCCTGAAGGTGCTCTGAAAACAGAAATGGACATTTCGTCAATTGGCGTTTTCCAGCCAAACGACTTTGTTTGTTCAACACATTACTTCAGAATAAAAAGCAATAGAAAACTATAAAAACAATAACTCCGCCGTCCACGCACACAGAGTCAAACAATAACAACTGGAACTGAGGTAACCAGACGTAAAAGTAGAGATAAAATACAGTAGAATAAAAGGATACAGCAGTAAAACAGTGTAAGTGATGTAACTAAATAGATGAATAATAATAAAATCAATAAAAAGGTGGGTCTTCTGATGTTTGCTTCATCCTCTGAGGCTGCTGCAGAGACGTGGAGCATCATCGCGATAGAAAAGACGCCTCGCCGACGGTTTTCATTCTCGACGCTGGGTTCCATCACAAAGCGAGTAAAAAGGTCGCGCCAAGACCCCGGAGAGCGTGATGAAGCAGCACAGAGATTATAGAATGAATTCTGAAGCAGCGCCGGTCCCCAGCTTCGCGTCCTTTCTCTCCCGTGGATACGAACAAGCTGCCGTGACGATGATCAGCTTCACCGCGGGTTGGAGAATTCCACCGTTCAACTGAGTCCAACTCTCACAGGAGCGTCCAGGGAAAGATGTTTTTATCACCGAGGTCATAGATCTACTGGACTGCTTTACACTGAAATGTGTTTCCAATATTCCCTCCCCCCGTTGTTTTTCTACCTCTCGCTCTAATGCGATCCAGTTCAACGCCGCCGCGAACTGCGACCGCGGAAACAAACATACAGTAGGGTTTACATTAGCACCTCTCTCTGACAGCCTGTCAGTCAAATCTGGACAATATGTAGTGTTGGACAAAAGTGGTCGTGTTGGATTTCATCAGATTTTATAGTTGTACCCAACAAAGGCGAGCGCAGAATGGGACATCGTCGAGCATGTGCTGGAAATTTGCTTCTAAATGTGAACAGATTGAAATGGCGGAAAGCAATTTTTTTCTCAATGGACCGTTGTCTGCGGAGAAGGCAGCAAAAACAAAAAGTACTCCTGAGCTCTCGACAGTCAGTCTCCATCGGAGAGGGGAGACGGACGTTCTGGCGTGAAGAGCTCCAGGAGACCTTGAAAAGGAGGAGTCTGACAAATGAAATCCATTCACTCCCTTTCTCTAGAACACAACAACTCGTTGCGTGGCAACCGGGTCGCCGATGAAGGGCGCGCGGACGGGTCGAAAGTTGAAATCCCTCGAATTGAGATTGTTCCGTCAAACTATTAATTTCACGGTCAAGAAAATGGACCTGGACGCTTCACTGAGAAACAGAACAGATATGTCATCTTGTCGTGTTATTGTTGAATAATGGAATAATAAAGCAGATGAATTAAAGAGCAGGAGACCCGTCCTGGAGGGTTCCTGGCCACAGGTCAGTTCCTGTAGAGGAACAATGCTCCGCTCCCTCGCGTCCCTTTGTCTTGACAGACGTTGTGTCTGTAAATCTGCCCCGCTGATGTCATAGCGAATATTTGGCTTCTGCCTGCCGATGTGAAACAGCTGTTGTGATCGGTGGTCAGGGTGCGGACAGACACGCAACAGGCCTTCAAAAGTTCCAACCTTCGGAAAAAACGGAGGAGCCAAAGGAATCCGCCGCCGCAGCGGCCTTTGAAGCCGAATGCGAGTTCTGTAATGAAAGATGGCACTTTCCTTTTTCTGTTTTTTTTGACACTGTATAATTTGCGTAATAAATATAACACAAAGTGTCTCTGACTCGCCTACGTCCGCTCTTATCTCGGGAAGAATCCGCTCCTTTCATCCCTCCCGCCGCTTGTCTCTTGTTCGCCATATGAGGGGCAACTCGTGTTTTTTAACGAGCGGACGGTTTAAAATAAACGCTGAAGTGGGTCTTTTCATTGAGGAACAACTCAGAAGACTAATCTACACATGGAGCAATGCAAATGGATTTTTTGGGGGCTGGGAACTTGCCCTGGAACCACGGAGGGACACTGAACTGTTTGACATTCATTCATAAAGCTCCGATAGAGAAGTCGGAGAGCGCGAGACACATGACCCGACTCCATCAGCACAGACTGAACGTTTCATTATCTTCAAGAATGAAAAAAAACAAACAAACAAACAAAACAAACTCAGGAGCGCTCTGATTCTGAAGTGATCCTTTAAACACGCGTCAGTCCGTGTCATCTTTAAGAATCAATGGACGACTGTCGATTGACACTACAGCTGTTAACCAAGAGTCGCCTTTGCTCCCGCTCACTCCCCGTCCTCATGACAGGGGGTGACGGGCCCCTTTGCGCAACACGGCGGAAAGTAGATGGAACTCCGCCCCAGACGACTGGAGCGCGACGAGCATCGGCCGGTGTTACGGCCGGTTCGTGTCGATCGCTCTGTCGAATCCGGACGATCCTTCATCTTAATCGTCGATTACGTTAATTACAAATACACCGTGAGGTACAACAGTGTATGAACGTAGGAGAATCTGAATATAGCTGCAGATTGAAACCTTTAATACTGAATAGGTTTCTGGGTGTCTCTCACGGTGGATGCTCTCTTTGCTTTTTCTGCTGTCATTAAGTCCATTTGTGCACATAATGCAAAATTACAAACTTGGGTAGAATTGAAGAAACACGACTCAACTCCGACACTTAAATACCGTGGTTGTTCTCTGCTTTTCATAATCAAAACCATCTGCGCTTCTGTCGGTGACATCGTGGCCCCTCGTGTTGCTCTGGTATCTGATCAGAAGACGAGTCTGCGCACTGTTAAATCACAGGTTTTAATTACCTTTCCTATCGCCACCGAAAAGGCAATCTTCAAAGGAGCACATCAATAGAAGGTCATCTCATCTCATCTCTGGCCCCGCCGAGGATGATACGGCGGAGGGCAGCGTGACTTGACCGCGCCAACGCGGTTATTTCGGGTGACGAACACTCGGCCGCGTCTGGGGTTGGTTTAGAGCCGGAGAAACCAGTGGGCCTCTGGGCGGCGATTGCTTATCTCGCTCTGCTCCACAGTCGGCCACTGGGGAACAAATGTCAGTCTCCGACGTGCTGTACACACACACACACACACACACACACTTTCAGGAGGGGCTGCCATGTTGTTAGTGATTTCTAGCTGATACACAAACACAAAAGACCCCTTTGTCCCGGCGGCGACCACCCTGTCGAGTTCCTGTCAGGCGAACGCTTAAACGAATGCTCCCCTCCCTCCGCCTTTACATCCGACCCCCTTCCCTCTAAGATGTCACGATTGTCCCAATGTACTCTTTTCGTTCTAAATGCATTCGTTCATATTGACTGGCGTTGCACATCACAAATATCCCCGTCTTCTTCTCCTTCTTGGTTTTATTGGTGGTTGGCAAACGGCGTCCAGGTGCAATACGTCCACCCACTGGTCCGGAGTGTGGACGCCCAGATGTGGTCTCGCTTCGAATGAAACGTCACCAGATGGGACTGAGTTAATTCAGTCTGTATTTCGTCGGGTACCCAGGTGGTAGTCACTTGTATAATGTGGCGTACACAGCACGTATTTCAAAAATCATATAATACCTCGCTCATTCTGCTAACCTATGCTGCATTCCATCGTACCTCGGGACTCGAAATTACGGTCCTCCGAGTCGGAAGCTGCAACTGGACCAACCCTCCAAGTCGGACCGTGGACTAGTGGGGGCGCTAGTACATGGCCGGGCTGTTTGGTCAATGTGTGAAATTGAAAAACCGCAACGTACTGTACGCCGCTCTTGCACATCAGCTCAATCTGTGTACTGAGGGGCCGGCAGGGTGGAGGCTGTGTAGTGTTCGCTTCACAAACTGCTCCTCCTGATAGAAAGTAGCTTTTTAGTAGTAGATTTTAAAAAAAAGGGGGAAAGAAAACAGCGTTTAAAGGTCCAATTATTTTTGAAAGAGCAAACGGCAGATGGGGAAACTCCCAGCACTCGGCCGGCTGCCGCTGGCCAACGCTGGACCGGGACCGGGACCGGGACCGGTCCGGCCAGAAGCATCACAGGTGCACTAATTGATTTCCTGGTAGAAATCACAGTCAAATCGTTTCCCAGCTAAATATTGTACTTAATTTAATAAAGTAATAATTTGTTGCTGCTTTGGTAAATGACCTGAACTGAGGCCAACCATGGCTTATTAGCCCTTAATGAGATTTATTACTCTCATCTCAAGGTCTCACACTGGCTTCTTTATCTCACTCCCCAGCGACGCCAACCATCTGAAAGGCTTTTCACTGCTCATGTGCACCATCTTCCATCGGCAACATCAAACTCCGCGCTTCACGAGCTGACGAGTTTTTCCTCTCCCCTTTCACAGGCGTTTGAAATCGTTCAAAATACGAGTCCGAGCGAAGCTGAATTGCTGCGAGCCGGAGACATGCTGACCTGCGCAGTCGCTGGCGTTATATAAAGTGAACACGCTTCGTTCGCTGTGAGGACACAGAGCTTTCTGTCTTCGACGGCCGGAGATGCTGCTCACATATTCCCTCTCGGATGAAACCGCGATCTGAATGGTCATGTAAGGCGAGGACAGGATGAACGGGTGTTGGGTCGTTTTCAACTCAAAAAACCGCAGTAACGTTTCCAGGACGTTCAGGCCGCAACACAAATGTCGTTACAGCATACTCATATAGCCTAATCTAATCTAATGCCTTTGTAAGGTAATTTCTCCGATAATCCCTTATTTGGTTGACCTCATGGAAACATCCTGCAACCCCCCCCCCCCCCCCCCCCCCCCCCCGCCTTTACATAGTTGTACTTTGGAGCGTTTACAGACCAAACATTGTTGTAAAGTCTTTGGCTTCGAGCCCCGGTTAGAAACTCAACAGTTGGTTTATTGGGATAAACAGGCCCGACATTGTCTCGGGTCAAACACACCGCAGGCTCTGCTGCAACCTTGAAAATGTGACATTTTGATCTGCGTCGGGTGAAGTCATGGTTGCATCACCGCAACCAGGGATGTGTTTGTTGATTGGCTTCGGATTAGGCAGTGTTTTCCTGGGAGAAAAATAAAAAAGTCCCCCTCGTCGGACAACCCCAGCCGTGAAATCCCTGCGTTCACGTCTGATACCATGTCTTGACCACACTTTCTCCTTGGCTCAGCCTTTTCTTTAAAAATATATATATTTCACTCTTTGTTTATAGCCAGTCCCTCGATGTGCAACCCACTTCCCCGACCACACTGCGTTTCATGCTGTCAGCATGAAAAATAAGATGGAAGACTCAACATAAACATTGTGAGATAAAAAAGCATAAACACATAACTCATACTGTGATGAATGAGCTCATTCTGACAGTCCAAACAACAGGATTCCCGAGGCTCAGCTCCCCGTGAGCTCGGAAAATCTCACAAAATTTTTGTTTTCATATAAATTCTTCCAAGGTCCTTGTTTTTTTCTACTTACTGTATTTTGGGGAGGTGCATTTGCTATAAACCACAGACAGGTGCTCTGCGTGAAACTGAAGCTCAGCTTTTGTTTTGACCTGCCAGACGCAGCGGAGGGGTTATTGGAGGTTGTGAAATAAATCCTGCAGATGAAAAGGGTGCAAAAATGTAAAAAAAAGAAGAAAAAAAAAGTACTGAACCGTACTGTACGTGGATCTTCACGACCAAAAATAAAATAAAAATCTGAGCTCTTTAGACAAAAAATGTCAAAAGACAATGAATCCATCCATCAATAGTGCTCATCCTTTGAGGGTCCCAGGGGGGCTGCAGCCTAAAAATGAATAATAACCCCTTTTTTAAAAAAAAAAACACCTGTACCAAGAACAGCTCAGCCCAGGACTCCCTCTCCAAGACGCATGAAGCATCACCTCCTGCGTCTGACAGATGATCAAACATGTTCGCCCTGACAATTTACAAAAACAACGTTTAATTGTGCTGCTTTTCAACTTTGAATAAGATCCAGTTTTCTGTCAGTGCAGATAAACACATTCCCCCCCCCCCCCCCCCCCCCCCCCCAAAAAAAAAGAAAATTCCCTTCTCTGTTCCCTTCACCCTGACTAATACGAAGAGTCTGGGGCTTTCTCTCTTTAGCAGCCAAATGTCAGATTCCCAGCTGCTTATGAAACGTTGTGTAATTAGTTTGAGCTCATATTTTAATCGTCCAATAAAGCTGCTCAAGATCTGGTGCAGTGGGCGACTGATTTACACAGTAGAAGATATTTCTAGCAGAGAGGCTCATGACGTCGCGTCATTTGCCCACGTGCCTGCTAAAGGACCAGTGTGCAGGATTTAGTTGCCCCTAGTGGCAAGTCGGAAGATTGCAACCAACTGAAAAACCGCCGTTACCAACTTAACATTCTTGTTACATGATATCACAATGCTCCGAAAGCACTTAACTGCCTTGAAGCACCATCACCTGTCCTATATAATACCAAAAAAACTATTGTATGCACCTTATTTGCATTTGCAAACACATGTGATATTGTCATTTACCACACGTTGTGCACAGAGACAGTTCTCCACTGAAACCTGCCATGTCTGCATTTCATTTCTTTTTAACAGTGCAACGTGCAGCAACAGCACAGCAACACGGCCTGTGAATGGTTTTTGTTTCGTTGGGTTCGCGTGTCAGCACTAACCGACTGAAGGTCAGAGTCCGCGTTGAAACAATTACAGCGATTGTGGTCGGAGATACGAGGATACCGCGGAGGCCGATGACGGTGTTTACGTGCTCGGGGTTTTTCGCTGAGGCAAGCATCCGGGACGGTGTTGTTTATTCGTGCTTGATCGCGTATCAAATGTTTCCATGATGATGTATCTGGAAACGGGATTTTTAATCGACACAAATCAGCACTAAGTTGTTTATTAAGGCCCAAACATTCTGAGATTGAGATATGAATCTATTAATGTTTTAATGCATGTCTGAAATTGTCTTTTCAGTGTGCAGTAGATGTTAACCCTAAATGATTACATCACAATCATTCGTTTGGTCAATCATTGATTTTATTTGTTGATTGAAAATATTTAAACTATATTAATGTTCCTTTTGTCTGTTCTGGACAAAATATTGACAAATTCACATTGTCCTATTGATTATGACGTACTCGCCCGCGTATTGGTTATTGACGGCAGCATTTATCTCGTGCGAAACGAAACTTTCAAAAAACACTGAGACACTCCGAGAAACAGGCCGAGGCTGCGGGACATGCCGGCCCCGCCCCCTGGCCTAGTTTCCTGCCGTCAGTGTCTTCAGGAGTGAAAACCTCATTGTGAAAGGGATCAAGGGTGAGCGGCAGAGAGACACAAAGACACACAGGAGAGAGACAGAGAGAGAGAGAGAAACGACGTCATCTCTTGCAGAAGGAAACAGAAACATGTCAGAAGGTTAATACACTTAGAAAAAAAGAGTGAGAAGAGTCTCTCAGGAATGTGAGCGGTGAAACCAAAACGGCAAAATGACAGACTCCACCCACATCCACGTTGCCAAAAACATACGTCATTAATGCGTTGGCTACAGATTTTATTCTATGGACCCACGGGGCTGTTGAACGACGACCTGTATAAGAAGAACTCTGTCGATTTTCCCAAGTTGTTGTCACTCAAACGATATATCGTTCAGCACAATGGGTACTGTGACCTTTGACCTTTTGAAAGTCAAATGTGGCCTGTGATCTGAGAGTTGGCTCTGGTTTGGTCCAGTGGTTGACAGGTCACCTGGAAATGTTTTGATATGAAAAAGGTCAAATTCAAGGAGAATTCGTGTACTTCCAAATTCGTCAACTAATTTATTCGCGACAACATTTTTCTGTAAGAAAAAAAGATGATGTGACAGGTCAAATTGGGATGTGACCTTTCAGAAAGGCCTTTCAATGAACTTCCCGACAACCACTGGTCCCAACTCGATTGGACCACTGGCTCATTAGATTTATTATTCAGGGTATTTGGCCCCGGTGACCTTGATCTTTGACCTTGGCGCCGCAAAATGCATCCGCGTGCAGACCGTGTCCGTCATCACTCGTACACGAAGTTCCATAAAGATCCCGTGAAGGAGGATTGCAGCCTCTTGTTTCTCAGGAGTGTTGAAGTGAAACTGTTTCCTGAACTGAGGCACAACAGGAAACTCCCTCGACAACCAGGTCAGTCTATCGGCGGCCGACATCGCCTCGTTAACAAAAAACCCTTCCCTCGCCGCTCGCCAACAATAAAACCCTCTAATGAAGCGACTTGTGTTTGATCAGCCAGTGGATAAATCACAGGCAGGCGACATCGCCTTCGCTCAGAGTTTTTATATAGGCGACGTCCATGTGGCTCAGGCTCGTGAAAAATAGATAAATCTCACATTTGTACAATATTTTAGGCATTTTGTCAACTCCGTTTTTTTCCAGACTGAAAGTAACTGAAGGAAGAGAAGAAGAAGTCTGAATCTCTCGTGTGGCGACTGCAATGATGGATAGAATCCTTATGATTTCAGTCCTGGATGATTTAACATCAGTGGTTTTAAACAAAACCAAATTAGATTCATGAGACAAAGTCCTCAAAAGGGTTTAATATGATGAAAAATGTTTTTGCACCACGTGTAATTTATAGTGTGGTGACAGGTCAAAGTGTTTATAATATCACAATATTTGCCAATATGCAGCAGTAAATACATAATGTGCATTGTTCACTTACAACATTTTCCCCAGGAAAACATTAACATTTGCTGTTTCCAGATTCTTAAATCTTTGGATTTGCTGCTTTTTAAAATAATTTTCTATCATTTTGAATAGAATATTTTTTGGGTTGCAGACAGTTGCAGGCAACCTGAAGGCAACATGTCATGTTCAGGGGACCTTCAATCGGCATCTAAAAAATAATCAAGAGTTTAAAATCAATAATGCCTATTATTATTATTACATCTGGCTTAACGTAACCTCTTATTAGCGCGCTGAGAATTTACCTCGAAGCGGACGTCTGCCATGCGTCTGGAGTCGTTGACGCAAAGGTATTCTGCGTTTCGACGCTCGTCAAATAGGAAAAAGAACTGTTCAAAAATTCTAATCTGTGATGATCGGATCACTGTGGAGCTTTGTTTAAGTTCCCTTTTCCCCCAAAATCTACATCCTGATCTGACCCGAAACGAAGTCTGAGCTGATTATCAATCATCCGTCAGCTCTAAGTGGCAAAATTAGCCATTACTCAGATATTTCGTCTGCGGTTTCTTTGGTGCACATGTGGTTCTGCAGCGCTGCACTTCCCTGAAGTCACATGGACGTGCGCAAAAACAGTGGATGATACACACACAGGCGCGCACACACACACACATATACACACACACACACACACACACACACACACACACACACACACACACACACACACACACACACTCTATGGTGAGGAATGAGCAGCCTCTTAGACCAGATTAAGGTTGATATGAGTTTGTTGTCACAGCTCAAAGAACCACACACGCACGCACGCACGCACGCACGCACGCACGCACGCACGCACGCACGCACGCACACACACGCACACACGCGGTCCGGGCCTGTCGGGGTCGAGCAGCTTATTAAAGTATTGGGTTGCAGCTACTGCTAACGCTCCTCCGTGTGCAGACTCGTCCCTCTCTCTCCCATATGACCCTTCTCTTCTCTTGTTTTCACCACTTTTTTTTTTTTTTCATCCTCATTCCTGTTCTTCTCCTGTTTCCCATAATTGTCCTTCATCTTTCAATCTCTGGGTTTCCTTCCTCCTCCTCCTCCTCCTCCTCCTCCTCGCCAGGTCCTGATTTTTGGCAGCGCAGTGGCGTTTTTACTTTGTTTCCTTTGTTTACGTGTGATCTGACGAAAAGGAGGCCGAGGACCTCAAACTTCTCCGTCTCGCTGCGGTTGCTCAGTCATCTGCCCCGACTAGAATATCCTCAGCGGACTTTTGGATGTGTTGCAGCGAACGTGGACCTTCGCGGTCCACCGGGTTCACATTTCTTTGGCTTTTGAGTGAGATGTTTTGACAACTTCTGGATGGATTACAGTTCATACACACATTGGCGGTCGCCGGACGATGACTGTGCAGCACCGCGGCGAGGTTGTGGGTGAAATGTTTTGACAAGCGCTGGATGGATCGTCACTGACTCGACAAGTCTAATCTTTGTTTGTACAAAGCCGGAGTTAACTATTAATCGGCGACCCAGAACTGGGCCACACTAACAGAGATACTTCTTCTCCGCCTTTGGTCCGCATGCAATCATCCAACGTTTGCAGAGATTTTACTGCGGCACACGAACCCGGAATCTCAAACGCCTGCACGACAAACACACGTGCATAGCACAGGAGTAGAGGCGACCCTGCAGAGATCCCGATGGGAGGGGCCAGTTGTGCCCGATGACGCCGTTTTGTTTTTGGAGCTCGGCTCATGCCAGGGACAAAATGTTCGATTTTCCCAGAGTCCGATGCTTTTATTTTGATAAGACCTGCAGGAAAAGGAAACTTTTAAAGAGTCCCTTGAACACTTTCATCATTTTTTCTCTCCACTTGTGCAGAAACCTTTAATTTTTTTTCGTTCCCTCTGGTTCTCAGACAGTTTGTTTGTGCCTTCTTCGTTCATTTAATAAAAATATATATTTTGGCCAGACACACCATGACACGGAAGAAATGGGGCTATTTCTGTCCCTGCTTGTTGCTGTAAGGAGGCTGAGAGGCTTTATCTGCTGATGTTATTGCAGCTGGAAAGTGTTTTTGTGGCGTTACGTAGAACGACACACACACACACACACACACACACACACACACACACACACACACACACACACACACACACACACACACACACACACACACACACACACACACACACACACACACACACACACACACACACACACACACACACACACACACACACACACACACACACACAGCAGAGTGTCAGACTAGCCGACGTTCACACACAAGGTCACTCCGGCAGTGAACTCTGGGGCTCGACACGTCGGCAGCTACAGGGCGCGCGTCGCCGCCTCTCGCGGTCAAACGCCACGTGACGAGCCTCGTTACGGGTAAAGCCACAAACACATAAACGTGACTTATTTCCTTATTGGCAGAGAGCAAAGCCCAGAAGCCTTTGCTCCACATGGAGCAGGAGGATATGATTAACCTCCTGGCAAGGTGATATTTACAGTATTTATTGCTGTTAAAAAGAGAACTGGGCTGCTGCTGCTGCTTTACGGTTTGGTTCATGTGTCGAGGTTGAGACCTGTCTAACGTCAGAGTTTCATTCCTGCAACCAAAGGGTTTTTTCCCCTGCAGGAACAAACTCGGTGTCATGGAGTTAAACCCCAGGAAACCAGAGAAAGGATGGATTGTTACAGCAAATCCACGATGCGGGAAATGTTCCTGACGCGTCTGAATCGAACAATCTCCTGCGGCGCTCGACGTATGTGGAAGACAAAGCTATGAAAATATTGGGGGGGTTTTCACGTGGACAAGCATCAATGATAGAAACGCCTCGTTAGCGAGCACTGTCAGAGAAGGTGACGCGTCAAGGCTGCGCACAGATGCTGTAGCCTTCATATATGTATACACATCCTGTCATCAGGGGTCATCTCGGTGCCCCAGGGCGCGCATGCCATGCGGTCCTGCTCCCGACCTTTCCGACCCTTTCCCTCCCCCCAAGGGGGGCATCCTGAAACGAGGGGTGAATGTAGCACCGGGGCTCAGGAGAAGTAGGTGAAGAGCTCTGGGGAAGGATTATCGCCTCACGGTGAGGATCCTTTGGGAGCGCTGCGAGGAGTTGACTTATCGGAGCGTATCCCCCGACAGGGTCGTGAAGATACGTTCGCTAAATCTCCTTCGCCCTTGATTGATGTAGTCAAATACTTCAAGAGAGTCACTGTCGGGAAACAATCAGACAAAGTTCTGGGTTGCAACCTTTAGAATAGCTCGTATTGAACAGGAAGATAAAGGTCGTTAGGTCTTCTGCAGGCACGAAGGACGAGTTGGGCAAGAGGCATCTTTGGAAACTCCACACCCAGAGTCATTAGAGCCGACGTGCAAACATCTAACGCGAGAAGTGAAGCGTCCGACGAGAGAGTCGTAAAGTTAACGGAACTCCCGCGCCACCTCGTAAAAAGCCACTGGGCGGCTCAGAGGGTTCAAGGGAAGAGGGAACATGAAAGGCGCCGGAGCAGGAAGTGAGGGTGCGGCGTTCCGTCATTCCGGCGACCCTCCCGACAGCCGGTGTCACTGTGCCGCCATGTTGTCTGACTGTCTGTCGACTTCCTCGCCCGGCGTTGTTGCCGCGTCGTCCTTCCACTCGCCGCCCATCTGCTGCTCCGCTCGTCCAATGGCCGTGATTTAGCGTCCAATTGGAAACCCGAGTGGTAAACAGATCCCTGTGATGATTTGATAGCATTACATTATCATATTTTCTTTCATCTCGATTTTCCCGGGGCTTTGCTTTTGAGGGAGCACGGTATCAATCATGCGCTCCGCCGCTTTGATTTTCGACAGCGGAGGGATTGTCGAGAGAATGTTCTGCAGACATTTACTGTTCCCCTCACGATCGCAATAACTCTGGGGATCCGCCGACCTTTTTTCATCTGGTGCCATCGATCGGATCAAATGTCTTCATTTGCGCGATGCTTCGTCCAAGTGCGAGCGAGATTGTTGGCGTCGCCGTCAAAGTTGAATGCAGACGTTCGCACGGCGGGGCCACGAGCCTGTGGCTGTACAACACGAGAGCTAATGTCTCAGATACAAACAAACCCACAGTTTATTATCTACTAATATGTAAAGGGCCGTGAGCAGAACAGACCGTGAGCCGACACACGAGGAAACAAAAGAGCTGCGTCGAGAGCTGCTGAATTGTACCAATGTGACACTCAGCATGAACTGTCATCCAGAATAATCCGGATGAGGATTACGCATTTCCTGGAGCTACATGAGACAGATTAAGTGTTGATATGTCTATTTATGTTTGCCGATATGAAAACTTTTACTTTACACACTTTTACCAAAACACTCCACAAAAGATGCTTGGCTGTGGAAGTGATGTCATTATAATCACAAAACATAGTTTGTAATTATTCATCATTATTCATTAGATGTTAACAAAGATCATCAAGACGATGTTTACAATGATGTTTACAGTGCAGAAAAAGATTTCAAGACTCATGTTCACGTTTAAATTTTGTTTTCCAGTTCTATATGTGTCGTTGCATTTGTGTTTTCTTTTAATATATATAAATATTTAGAATACAGTTCATGGTTTAGCTGTAAAGTATCAAGCCTCTATTAAATTTCTTTGTAAAAAAATATATAAATATATATATATCTAAATTTATCGGCCGATCACTGTTGGGAATCTTTTACTCCCTAATATCGGTTTTGGTATCAGCCCGCAAAAATCCATATCCATCAGGCTCTAAAACGGCTCATTAGGGACAAATGAAATAAGATCATTATGAATTCATAATTATTCATCAAAAATGTGTTAGATTGACTTTGATTTAAACTGCTGTGAGCCGTAAGTGACCATCACTCTTAACTAATGACTTCAAGTTAAAAAAGAACCTTCCTCACGCAGCTGCTGACATTAAGTGGGAATAAAAAGCCGCAGGTGAATGTGTTCCCCCGTTTCTTTATTGTGGCAGATATCAGGACTCATTTACCTCCGTTCAGGAGCAATTTGTTCTCCGTCTCGATTAAAACCAGCCGCCGCCGAGCGATAAACACCAGGACTTTGTTTAGCGGGAACAGCTCCATCTCGCCGAGTTTGAGTGGTTTCATATTCTTCCCTCGGAATTTTAATGCAGGAAATACTTTGGCCGGGGCTTAGCTACCTTACCGGTGACTGCGTTCATGGCGTTTTACTTTCGTGTTTCTTTGCAGTTAATTCCGAGCAGGTTTTCTGAGGTTCCCCGTATGTACGAGGGCCGCGTCGCGCCGTGCCGTGCGGCGCCATGTGGCGCCGCGCGCGTTCGGCTCGTTCCAAACGCGAACCAGATGCAAACAGTGAGTAAGAAAACACTGTAAATGTACAACGACCCTCCGTGTCAGCGCAGTCATGTCGAGTCTTAAACACACAGCTGCAACACAAAGGCTTCCACCGCTGTGAAGGGGACGTGTATTCCACGCGCACGCGGCCTCGCAACAGCTGATCCCACTGTATTGTACTTCCCCGTCCGGACGTCGGTGACGCGACGCCTGAACGCTCGCTCGCGTCGGAAACCGAACGCCCCCCTTCTCTGACTCGTCGTGTTCAAATGCAGCCACATGCAGGGCCGAGAGTCTGGTGGCAATTTTCTGTCTCTCTTTAAGTGTGATTGTGTGTGTGTGTGTGTGTGGGGGGGGGGTAATTTTCTGCTCGCAGGACTTGAGGAACGCGAGGCCGAGAAAAGGCAACGCTACGCCTACCGAGACGGATACATAACGACACACACACACTCACAAGTGGAGAGGGCCCCTGCTCGCGTTAGCAGGAAACCCCAGAGCGATCAGGTCCAATTTGTAGGTCGGACTGAGCGTTTCGGTGTTGGGAAAAAAAAAGGTCCCGCTGCCAAGAACAACACGGCGCAGCCAGAAGACGGCTGACCCCCAGAAAACAGTCGGGGGAATAAATCATGTTCAGGATTTTTAGTAGCAATTTAAAAAAAATCACATCAGTAGTAGCGGAAGATTAAACCTGCGTGAAGTGGGAAATGTAAAAAAGAAAGAAAGGAGGGAGGGAGGGAGACGTAGCTAAGGAGAGATGGAGGGAAGAAATATAAGAAAGTGCACGTAGTACAAAATGTATGAACGTGTGGATCACGATACTACATTTTTTGGTTGGAAAGGAAAGATGGCGGAAAAAATTTGGATACGGATTTTGGATCCAGATATATATTTATATACGACAGAGAAATTTAATCGAGGCTTAATATTTTAGAATAACCATAAACTTTATCACAAGAAACTGTGAACAAAAAGAAAACAGACGTGGAAGCAAAAAGACGAATATGGAATTACATATGTGGGAGAGAGCAAAAAAAAAAAAGAACGACTGGTGCTTGATTTACTAAGTGGCAAAGACAAAAACAAGGAGTCGGCTCAGAAACCATGAGCATGTGGGTGAGTTACTGAGTGTGTGAGAGGGAGAGTGTGTGTGTGTGTGTGTGTGTGTGTGTGTGTGCGCGTACAGTATATACAGTGTATTTCCCGCGGCCCGGCCTGCGTCCACATCTGGCCGGGATTTACTGGGAGGCCGCTCGCTGGGAGCGGGGGAACGACGCGGCCGAGCGGGAGAAGTGAACCCGAGACGGGACGGAAAGAGAAAGAAAAGATCTGAGGTTTTAGGTTTTATCGCCGCGATGCAGAGAGAAGACGAGGCCTTTCATCCAGCTGCAGCTCGCCATGTTTTATCGTGTAATATTAATATCTTCTTAATGGCTCGTTCCTTTTGTTTATGTATTTCCGAGCCTTCGTGAAAGCGTCTGGTTCGTGTCCCGCGACACGACTCGCCAGCTTCAGGCTTTTGTTACCAGTCCAACGTGGCGTTTGGACACTGACGCGAGGCTTTGAACTGCAGACGTGACGAGAGCGGCGCTGACAGACGCTGTCGTCCCACAATGCAACACAGATCAGAGAGGGGAGAAACAAGAGAGAGAGAAAAAAACTAGTGATGCTGCAGAAGCTCCAGAGAAAGTCATGTTTGTATTATCCGGTGAATTTGGACTAAAGACTAAGTTGTGATAGAAAATGAAGGAATATTCAGTAAGATTTCACCTCCGGCTTCGACATCAGCATCTGAACATTATTAAATCAGGCTGGTGAAGGTAAGATCGGCCGTCGGGTTCAAACCCAGATCCGGCTCGCTGTAAGGCGGCGGTGCTAACCACTGGACCACTGCGTCACCACATGTTGGACATGCAATGTTTTATGAACGCACTTAATATTTGCAGTGAATGTTGGGATTCTTGTGAGGTTTCTGCCGTTTTCCAAGTTAAAGGGAAGTTAGGGTGAGGGGACTCAAAGGTCAGAGGTCAGGGGTCGCCTGAGGAGACACGACCTCTGCGGTGGAGAAGCTGTGCGCAATTAATGAAACTGCAAATGTTGAAACTTTACTGGAATGTAAACTCTGCTGTTCATGACCTACAGGTTCACACACACACACACACACACAGGTTCGCACGCACGCACGCACGCACGTGGAGATATTGGTGTTTTTAGTGACCGGTATGTTTTTTTTCATATGTCCTCTCAGGTGACAGAGGACATCATCTCCAAACAAACCTTCATAGGTGAGCATCTCTCACACACACAAGCGTAAACACACACACACACACACACACACACACACACACACACACACACACACACACACACACACACACACACACACACACACACACACACACACACACACACACACACACACACACACACACACACACACACACACACACACACACACACTATGACACTAACCATGGCCCTTCCTCTCTCTCTCTCTCTCTCTCTCTCTCTCTCTCTCTCTCTCTCTCTCTCTCTCTCTCTCTCTCTCTCTCTCTCTCTCTCTCTCTCTCTCTCTCTCCCTCAGAGGCGAGGACGATGGCTCGCCCCGTCAACAACTCGGGGTCAAAGTTCATGACCTCGGTGGCCCAGAGGCCGTCGGCCCACTTGACCCTCAGAGACACCAGCTCTCAAGGTGAGGAGTTTGTGTGTCGGCGGAGAAGAGAAATTGAGTATCAAGATGATTTGTATGTGGGGACTCGTGTCGTCCATCTTTATTTACAGTCTGTGGTATTTACCCATGTCGATTTTAATTTTAAAAACATCTTGATTGAAGGCAGTGGGTCGTTAAAAAAGAGGCCTGAAATTAAAAGTTCAAAATGGCTGAATGGTTGTAAAATCATCTGAAAATCGTCAGTGATTGTTTTGTTTTTATCAGATTTAATCACTGAAACATAAAGACGTACGGTGAACGTTAGTGCGGAGAACGGGAGCAGCTGTTGTCCAGCGCATGAATCCCTTCAAAATATTCCTCAAATTGCCTCAGTTATCTTTTTGTCTTTTTCTAACCCTTTAATATGAACTGGGAATCTCTGGGATCAACTCGATCATCCCCAACTGTGGAATCTTCGGGAGCGGGCGGCTCAAACACAGACCCTCGACTCAAGTGGGGAAATCCCTGAATAATTAATGTAAAGGGGGGAAGGCTGAGCATCGTAGGCAACATTAGGAGAAAAATTGACTCTTATTACAGTAACTTATCCTTTTGCAAATTCCAGCTTAATCTCAAATATAAATTGTTTTGCTTCTTTTACGGTAAAAAGGATTTCGGCTTCGGTTGTTTTTCTTTTTGGATTCCACTTCATGCGCGACGGGAGAAGTTTTTCTGAACATGGAAACATACATTTCGTAGGGCGGGGTCACAGATAAGAATAATTTAGCGCATGTGTGTAATAAAAGTATAAAAGTGCAACGCTGGATTGTCTGCGCGCTTGTGTGTGTGTGTGTGAGCGTGTGAGTGTGCGTGTGTGTGTGTGTGAGCGTGTGTGTGTGTGTGTGTGTGTGTGTGTGTGTGTGTGTGTGTGTGTGTGTGTGTGTGTACCTTATCCAGACCGTATAATTTAATTTGGAAATTGGCACGCAGGCAACAGGGCCTGATGTTATTCCCATTTAATCGACAAAGGGCGAGGAATGTTTGTGTGTGTGTGTGTGTGTGTGTGTGTGAGGTTCACACGTTCTGCCTGGATTTCTCAGAAGGAAGTAGAACAGCGAGAGGAACTTTGAGCGTTGACCTTTGATGTTTTGTTTTCTTCTCTTGAATCATTATCATACTTATGTGGAGGAAACAATGGTGTCACACACACACACACACACACACACACACACACACACACGCACAAAACAGCTATAACTCAAGCAGTTACTTCACAACAGCTGCAGCAGCGGCGACTTAAAACGTTCCCACGACGACAAACACACAAAAAATGTACATTGTTTAATGTACATTCTGTTATTCCGACACCATATTCAAAACATGCAAGCATGCACAGATGTGCGTTTTGAATTTGAACAATAAAGGGGAAAAAAGCCAGAGACAAAATCTTTTATATGATATATGGTAACCATAGCAACAGGGCTTTTGATTCAGGAGCATAGTTAAAGTATAACATAATAAAAGAGGTCTTATTACTTCTCATCGTCCGTTACTTTCATGTACCAGGACACAGAAGAGTGTCGCGATGGCGATGGTGTCGCGCCCAGCACCAAGCGCTCGGCCACGCCCCCCACCGTAGATCGTCTAAGCAACGTGAACGCGTCACTAAGTATCAACCGTCGATTTGTGAGCCGCCTTTTTTTTTTTTTTACATTTCGCATTTTGTCCGGCGCCATCTCGGTTTTCCCAAGTAACCAAAACACTGTTTTTATGAGCACCCGTCTAACCACCAAACAGAAAAGCTGTGACGCTCTACATTTTCCCTTAAATAATAATATGTATATATATACAAGAATGTAAACACAAAAACTTTCCAATAGACTCTACAGTATTTACAGTATGACATGAAGAGGAGAGACTGAAACGCGTTCCCGTGAAGCAGAAATAAAATGGACTTCCACTCGATAGAGGGGGAACAATTTTTTGCTTTGCTTTTACGGCTAAAGTACTGAATGAAGACACGAGGTTACGACGGGCATGTGCAAACATAACAGCCCCGTCGTATTTTTCATCACTTGTGTATAAAACTTTGTGTTTCTCACGAGCACAGAAACATCAAACGCTCAGCATTTATAAAGATTCGGGGAAACGATGCATTTCATTACTCACGTCTGGCAGTTTTTAAAACGACCCCTGGGTCACGTTGTCTTTTATCACGGGAAATGCAGTATATTTTTATCTGTTGTATATATATATATATTTTTTTTTTATTTATCTGTGATATAGATACGTGTCTGTCCAGAGGCTTTATATCTCGTCTATAGAGTTGTAGCACTTACTTTTTATGAACAAAGCTACGATTTCTGTTTCTATTTCTGTTTTCAACTGCTCTGTGTTTCTCCTCCTCCTCGCCGACAGGGTTCTCTCTCTACTCGATCCCCACACCGGATCTCCACCAGTCCTGTCGCCATGTGGTCCGCTCGTGGGCCAATCAGAGCTTTGGAGCGCACCTGCACAACATGACCCTGTCCAATGGGAAGCTGCGAGTGCCTCAGGATGGGCGGTACTACCTGTACTCACAGGTAATCTTACTGTTCCTTAAATGTAATGTAAATGTATAAATATATACATATACAGTATATATATATATATATAGTGTGTTGGTTTCTGTTCTTTGAATGAATTGTTCATAATTGTCTATAAATCTTTCATCCATAACCTCTACTATAATGGCAAAGAGGAAAGGTTAAAGATTGCGACGACATACGGAATAATCAGTGATTCCACACTTAAATTATGAGATATGCATAATGTTGGATGGTTGGCCTGTCATTGGCTCTGTTGGCTCTGTTTTACTGCAGCATCGTTTTGTGATTTTGCATTTTCCAGCAAATAAAAATCAGTATCAGTGTGGTATCAATAAAAAAAAAGGTAAAACAGTAAAGCCAACACAAAAGTATAATTCTCACGAGATCCTGGTTTCAAATAAGTCAAATGATTGATAGCCATGATAATCCAAGGTCGAAGGTCATCGGGACTATGGATCTCAAAACTCACAAGTCCTCTACCGCAACTTTCCAAAAACGATATCTTTACACTCGCGACATTTTAATAAACGACTCCGCCCTTTCGCCCCTCCAGGTGTATTTCCGTTATCCGTCGCCGGCCGCCGGTGACGGCGACCAGCGCAGCGTCAGCCACCAGCTGGTGCAGTGTGTCTACAAGAAGACCTCCTACCCGAGCCCCATACAGGTAACTGCCATCACTTCCGTCGTATGGCCGCGCGAACATCCCGAGTGCATCGTTCCTTACCGTTGTTTTTCTGTCCTTCTCGCTCCCGTCTCGTCGTCCAGCTGCTGAAGGGCGTGGGGACCAAGTGCTGGGCCCCGGACGCCGAGTACGCGCTGCACTCCATCTACCAGGGGGGGCTGTTCGAGCTGAGGGCCGGCGACGAGCTCTTCGTCTCCGTCTCCTCCCCCACCATGGTCAACGCCGACGACTCCTCCAGCTACTTCGGCGCCTTCCGCCTGGACCTCTGAGAGGAAGGGGACGGGAGAGGAAAGAGAGAGATGGGATGACGGGTGGTTAAAACGTGTGGGCTTGAGGCGATGAGCGCGGGGCCTTTTGCAGGCCTGGACAGACACAAGTTTGGGATGTTGGCCCCCGGAGTTTGGATCCAGCGTCCGCTGAAGGACGGAAGGAGTCGGGGGTTCGGAGGCCTCGTAAAAGAAAAACAGAGTTGATTCGTCTTCCTTACTCTCCTTGAAGAGAAAACCCAACCGTCGAGAGACACAGGTGCATCACGTGAAAACACGAGGACACTGATTTATTGTCGATTTTTTTTTTTTTGTTTTTTTGTCGGGAACAAAGAAGCCACAAACTGACGTTCCAACAGAATAAGGCTCCCGCTGCCTGTATCGCAAATGAACTCACCAATCCCATCGCACATCGTCAACCTTTCATTCTTTTTGTTGGACCCTGAGATTTGGGTTGCAGACGGACTGATGTACACACAAAGAGAGAACTCACTCCTCTGCATCAGAGATGTGAGGAGCGACTGTGGAAGAAAATCAAGCCATCAAACCAAAGCAAAGAAAAAATGCAAAGAAAAATGCGGAATATAACTCCCCCCCCCCCCCCCGTACATATGTATGACTGAGACTGAGGTGCAGACAATGAACTGTGGTGATTTATAAGTGATTCTTTATTTTGTACCTTGGCTGGACTTTTAAAACCACTTTGAGGATTTGTCAACGTGCAACACTAGAACTGTGGATTGTTGATGCGAGCGATCGCGGCGACGCCTCGTTGGACTGGACACTACAGTAGTAAAGACTGTGGGAGGGAAAGTGCAAAGCAGAAATGAGAACGAGGAGGAGGAAGATAAAAGGAAAGAGAGAAATATGCAGCTCGACCAGTCGGTGTTGTTGTTCTCTTCTCTCTGTCTTTGCCTCGTGTTTCCTTTTCTTCTTTTTTTCTCCTCCTCGCGGAGAGAATTCGATCCCATCTCGTCTTTCTCGTCGAACCCGTGAAGCTGCACTGAGTCGTTTTTTTAACGGGGATTCAATGTTGCCAGGGCAGCGATCAATAATCGCCCAAATTTCTCTCAGATATGCTTCGTCATAAACACTTACACCTGTCGGAAAATAAAGACCAAAATCCTATAATTAGGGACGTTATCTTACATTAAGGCACGTTAAACCTTTTCACCTTAACGGGCTTCTACTGGGAAAACGCTTAATGTAATATAACGTCCATAATTATAGGATTTCGGGACAGGCAGAAGTGTTCATGACGAAGCATATCTGAGAGAAAACTGGCGATTACTGATCGCTGCTTTAGCACATTGAGTGGCGTTAATTTGATCACGAACAAACTTGGTGATTTAGTTTGTTAAACCTGCAGAAACCGGGAGGCCACACACACACACCCCCCCACACACCCCCCCACACACCCCCCCCCACACACACACACACACACACACACACACACACACACACACACACACACACACACACACACACACACACACACACACACACACACACACACACACACACACACACACACACACACACACACACACACACACACAGAAGAAACACAGACCAGATTCGGTCGGAAGATGCACATGAAGAAAGATTTGAAAGGAAGAAGTTATCTCCAGACATAAAACCAAACTCCTACCAGCACACACGCAACCTCCCCTCCTCTGGCCTGCACACGTGTGCGTTTACACGCGCACATAAAGCAGATATACACACGTCATATAAAACCGCGTGCAGGTCCGCCGGTGCCTCGCACGCTCGTACATCACCGAGTGTCATGTCCTGTGTTAAGACGCAAATAAACCCCTCGGTGCCATGTGGTAGTTGTCAGAGATCGGCTGGAGGCTCGCGGCGAGCGAGTGAGTGTGTGTGTGTGTGTGTGTTACTGTACGTGTTTGTTCAAAGGGCTCGGTTCACACCAACTCACACACACACACACACACACTGTTTGTGTACGAAGCCTTCGCTGTGATTATCCCGAGAGATCCTCAGAGATTGTTTAAGCGCAAAGAACAAGATTGAAGGCAAATTTTATTTTGTATGTGATTGCTGTTTTAGCTGCTTTTCTTTTTGTTTTCTTTCTTTGCAGGGTTTCGTCATGCACCCGGTTAAGTTTCTGTTTTTGGGGGCTTTTCCCTTCATTTCAGCCACGTCAAACACACCGAGACTCGAATCTCTTTATATGTTCAGACTAATCCTTCTCTCCTTGCACTCCAGACAAAACAAACACAAGGTTTGTTGGACAACCGGTCCGGCGACGATTGGTAAAGCAACATGTATAAGCAGCAACGAATCCCCGGACCAGCTGGGGAAAAACCCTGCGGTGTGTGTGTGTGTGTGTGTGTGTGTGTGTGTGTGTGTGTGTGTGTGTGTGTGTGTGTGTGGGTGTGTGTGGGTGTGTGAGCAGCGGATTTTCGTACTGGACAGTTGTGTGTAGCTGGGAATATGTGTAGCACATTGTTGCGAAGAAAAATAAACAAATATCTGAACTTTCCCTGTGTACGTGTCGAGCTACAGTGACTGAGGTCGTGGGCAAAGAGAAGGTGGACTCCCGATGCCAGTTAGCCTGGATGTGCATTTCTGATTTTTGCATGTTTTTACATTAGAGTATACAAGTATCGCCTCAGGAACATTATGGACACTTTACTTCAGCGTGTACAGTAGATAAGACCTTCATTTTGTCAGAATGGATTTTTAAATGCTTGAGAAAACACTCATGATATATATGAGTGTCACAAATTAAATCTGAAGGGTTAAAATATGACAAATAGGGGAAAAAAACCCACCACAAATTAGCATTAGTTTTGTGAAATATTGGTTATGTCTGAACGAACATCAAGCCTCGCCTGAAGAGCCTGAAGCCTGTATTCTGCGTACTGACCTGCAGAGGGCGACTCTTACTTCTCACCTGATTTATAACGTCAGTCAAATATTTTGTGTGTATTGGTGGGCCTGTCCGACAGCGTGATTGACAGCTGGAACTGTCCAATCAGTGGGACACCTCCAGGGATCCACAACGTGAGCAACTGTTGGGCAGCGGTTCCGTCGATATATTTGTTCTTCTTAGTACGAAGCAGAACTCCCAATGGTGGATGTAAATTAATTGCTTACAGCAGTTCAAATGGTTTCCATGTGCGTTCTCATCTCTTCGCCACTGCCGGAGAGACAAAGAAAAACAAGGCAGAGTAAAAAAAAAAGAAGCTTTAGGACGGATCCTCCGAGTGTCTGTTTACAGCTACTGTAAATCAAATCCTGTGTTTTCAAAAACAAAAAGGAGCAAAACTTCCCGATGCGATTGCAGAGAGTTTATATGATGTCAAACAAAAGTCCAGGTCCAGAACTGAACACTTTATATGAAATATTATCTCTAGTTGATCTAAACATTACTATCTCCAATAATTCGTTTACAGTGCATTGAGGCAACTGTGCCTCAAAGTGCCCAGAGACGATTACGGGGCTTCATTGGATTATTTATGGATGAACTTTATCGACCAGATCAATCACCTGATCTCAGTCCACTTGACAGAGGTTCTCCGGAGTGGAGGGAAAACTGGGAGGGAACACAATAAATTCCATCTCACCTCGCCCGCTGATGGAGAACCAAAGCTCGCGATTTATGTGCAGGTACTGTATGAACCCGCCGGCCGCTCCCGTCTGGCTATTGTCAACGAAGACGTTTATTCGCTTTCACGAATTCCGCCTCGACCATGTGAGCCGGAACATCAAAAAGAAAAAAAGAGGCACTAACGCTTCTCTCTTGGGGGAGATGAGAGGAGGAGGAAGAGGAGGAGGAGGAGGAGGAGGAGGAGGAGGAGGACGAAACCTGGGACAGCCAAAAGATTGGTTTTCTCCGGTTTGCTCGTCAAGTTATAATAATCGTTATGTGAACTGATGAATTTTATAATGAACCTTTACAATTTCTCACTAAAAACGCAAGGAGCCCGATTAAAGATGTTGAACACAACCTATTAAAAAATAAAAACTAACACTGCTGTGTGAAATGCAGACTCTTGTTTCACACGCGGACGAAATCCTTCTCGTCGTTCTTCGGGTTAAATTGAATTCATCTAATCACATTCTTGCCTCGTTTGTTGCTCATGAAGCGCCATTTTCCCGACGGAAAAGTGTTTCAGTGGCTCCTCCGGCTGCTCCACTGATCGGCTGGGAAGTTTTTATGATTCCACAGCAGCTCCAAGAAAAGATCTGAGGCTTTGGGAAGAATTGAAAAAAATTGCCATAACATTTCTTTTTAAATTAAATGAAACTTGTGGTTATTAAATAGCGAAAGGGGCTGCTTTGTTTCCCGCCCGGCAACAACATGCTGGGGCCGGTAGAAATTACCCTGTGACATCATCATCATCATCAGGACCAGATTCTTGACGTCGTTCCTCCGACCGTCATGTTTTCCCGATGTTCTATGATTTTGATTTATTTATCCGAGCGTGACCAAGTGAAAAACAATGTTTGCGGCAGGATGAACACGTTTCGGTTAATGAATCAAGTGATGCTGGGAATTGGAATCCAAACGCCCCCCCCCCCCCCCCCCCCCCCCCCCCTCGAGAGCTCAATATTCTCCTGGAGGAGGCGAGGACAGGAAAACTGTTCACACTGCTGCTGTTTTTCCCCTGAACTCCTCATTTTTAAAACCCTTTCTGTGAACGTTTCCAACGCATTGTCTTTCAGAGAAGTGTCCGTTGACAGATCTTAGAGGTCGTGACATTTGGGAGATTCCAGCTAAACGCTGCTTCAGAGCTCTTCGCCGTCGAGAGACGGTTTCATGAATTACACTGAACCAGAGACCTTTTTCTTTTGGGCCGTCGGGTTCCAAAACATCACGATTGCCTGAATAGTTGAAAAGAACCTGACTTTTAAATGTAATCGAGTCGTTTGGGAACGAGCGGCGGTGATCGAGCACAGACGCAAAGCGCCGTCGCAACTACACTCTGTGTGTGTGTGTGTGTGTGTGTGCGTTGTTTTCTTTTACCGTACAGTGCAACTATTATTCCCTGAAGCTTTTATAACAGGAACAAATGAGCCCGTACTCAGCTTGCCAGGTCAAAAGGTTAACCAAGAACTTGAGGTTCACCTCTGCTCTGCCGTCACGTTGTTTGCAGTAATTGCAGAGGCTGTCTGCGATTTTCCTTCCACCCCGCGCGGATCCGACCGTGTCTGCAATTTGTCGAGTAAGAATTCCAGCGCAAATTGCATTCCGTATTATGATGTTTTCAATACGCAGGTTCTCCCGGGAGTTTCTGATCCTGTGCAAACTGTAATTTGGCTTTTTGGCAGGAGAACTCGAGTCCAAGGTTCATGGCCACACGAGAGAGAGAAAACTAAAGAGGGAGCGGAAAAAAACGTTCACGTCCGCACCAGACATATTAATTGACCAACTTTTTAAATTTGTCTTACAGTTTATTTAAAGTATTTTGCAATTAAACGGGTTAAAATAACCAAACAACAACGACTCTAACATACAGTAGTGAAGGAATTCATAACAGGTAATAAGTGTATGTTGTCATAATTAGGGCATGAAAAGTTGAGAAATGGGCCAAAAAAAAAAGCTCTACGATCGTTGAACACTATATACACACAACACATGCTGTAATACTCCACAAGATTATTATCATATCATATCAATACTATGATGAAGTGATGGAGAAGAAGCTAAACTGCCGGTTGGAGGTCGTTTGCGACGGATTATGGGACGAGTAGTTCCTTCGCTCTTAAAATAATTATGTACCTCTGCCTTTTTATTCCTCCCATTTTTCCTTTGTTCCCGAATAAAATGTTTAGTGAGGAGAGGCCTCGGGGAGGAAGCGTCTGGTCGACGGACGCACCGTTTAATCATCGGCCTGTTAAATGTCCATCAGTCATTTTTAACGGCTCTGTTTGACTTGAAAATAAAACTGTGAATACCGGAGCCGGGGGCGAGTCATATAAACCGATGTATTGGCAACAGGTGTTATATGGAGGCTAAGGGCCTGCAGTGAATTTATACATCTCACTGTCACTCTGATCTACATCATGTGTATGTGCGCGTCGAACGGGGAAACAGATTTCCCCAGAGGAAGGAGCGACGCTGCCGCTGCGGCCGCTCGTCGTCTTCTCCGGGCCAGCGGCAGAGGCCAGATGTTTTTTCAGATCCTCCCTCGTTTCAGGAGCAACTCCAGCCGCTTTCTTCACATTTGGTACAAATATTCACCGGTTTATTTGGTGAACACGACGCGTCGCTTTTTAAAAAATTTTTAAGCGCGTCTCAAGAATTCACAGGCAAATGAAACGTCCTGTCAAAGTCTTCACGACGTCACGTTCAGATATAAACGTCCACTCGGACTCACGGACAAACTCATTCGGCTCTGGTTGTCCAAAGGTCAAGGTCAAGGTCACCGTGACCCTTATGTTGCGTTCCTTGCTTGAATTTGGTAGAATCATCTGTAATTCCGAGCTCCGAGGTTTAACATAACATCAATATTCGAACGTGAAGTTTCGCGGGTGTAGTTAGCATTTCCATGGCAACAGCGAGTTCCGCCGATCAGAGACATGGATGTTGCACTGTAAGATTGTGGGTAGTGTAGTATTTCTAAATGACATCGCGGATAAATACATGTTTTTCTTAAGACCAGGTTGATTTCATATTAACTTTCGACAGGTGATTACACATTGTTTCAAAACTTCGTAGCTCGTGCTCATAATCAAAATGTTGATTCTGAATGTGAAGGGGATTTTTCAGTCCGTGGGCTGTTGAGTTCTATTCACACGTTTTAAACGCTGCACTTCTTAAAGGTCGTCGCCGTGAATGGGATAAAAAATCTGCTTTGTTAAAGTTCACTAAAGTTGAAACTGTTCACGAAATCTCAAATATACTTGACCTTCTGTAAGTTCACTGTAAAAAAACAACATTAAAACACTCATGGTTCTGAAAATATGTAGGAGAGAAAAAACAAACGCAAAACCCAGTTACTGTACAATCTGCAGGAAGTGAAGTATTTTTGCGCAGAGATGAACGACAACGACTACGGCAGGAAACAAAAAGAGACTGACTTTACAAGTTTTTTTTTTATATTTATAGGTACTGGACGTCGCTTTTTATCGTAATTACCATTCATTTTGAAATTAAGAATGCAAAGAGTCCGGCGCAGAAACTACGTCATGTTCAACACTTCATCATCTTCTCTGTGACCTGCTGTTTCCACAGGAGCGTTAACAAAAGAACCTATTGGTTATTTTAACCTGCCCCCGACCAATACAGAACCACCCTTCCTGACACACACACACACACACACACACACACACACACACACACACACACACACACATCCATCATAATAACGCCGCCGCACACCCGTCATATCAACAGCAGCGCTCCCGTTCTCCCTCTGCGTCTCCTGTATCGTTACCCAACGCACCCTCTGTTTTCCTAAGAACCGACCAGAGGAAATGAGTTTCATAGAGAACACGCACACACACACACACATAGAAAAACCCAAAACTTCCTGAAGAGACTAAGTGGGGCCAGACAAGCGCTCACCCTGACACACACACACAGACACAGACACACACACACACACACACACACACACACACACACACACACACACACACACACACACACACACACACACACACACACACACACACACACACACACACACACACACACACACACACACACACACACAGAGTTGGGAGGAACAATACTTCTGATTCGACCCTGCTGCCCCGACTACCGGCCATTGGAAAGAGGGAGTGAAGGGAACGTCTGGGAGCGGCGCGGTCGGAATACCTCGCCGGGCACGGAAAACAATGCCGATACTCCTGCAGCGAGGCAACAAACACCGCTCTGCCCTTTTGATAAGGTTCTTTTTTTTTCTCTTCGCAGGAAGCCGAATAAGGAAACGACCCGTTGGGAGTGAGAACGTGGAAAAGGCCGGAGTCTCAGAGACGACGACCACGACTGGTCGACGGGGTTTCGGAATGAAAGAAAGAAAAGGCCAATTTGATGAGGCGACGAACAAATGATGGATGAGAGCGAACGGAGGAAGCTGCTAATCCATGGATTGGCTAAAGAGAGAGAGACAGAGAGGGAGAGAGAGAAAATTCAAAACAAACATTGCCCTAAGCTTTTGGAAAACTGCCGATATCCGCCGACAGGAAGCTTTTCAGTTCCAAGGCAAACAACGGAGTCGTCAATCTACTGTACGGAGGAGTTGATTAATTCCTTCATTAGATTCCTTTGCACGGACAGGATTTGGCAACACACAAAGATTCCAACTCTGATTCTTTTCTTACCCTTCAGTGAAGTGGCTCCCGATCGATCAGCTTCCTCGTCGCTGCTGCCGCCGATCCTGGAAAACAGATTGGAGGAATGGTTCAAATCGTGACGGGAGGTCGTTTGCATTCAGCTGCTGCCGCTGGGGAACATCTCACCTGTGATTGTTCCAGCAGACAACGTGTCTGCTGTCGCTAGGGAGATTTTAAACCACATCTGGATCCCGGATACTGAACGGAATAAGAAGATTAGATGCGACTGTTTGTACGTTGAATCAAATCATTTTAAAAAATTAAAAAAATCTTTGTTTTTATCAGTAAATCTTGATCTTTACCAGACAAACTGTACGTGCTGCCTTTAGGGATGGATCAGTAAAATGGTCCGTTCAGATATCCAGGTTGAAAATATTCAGATTTCCAGGTTGAAAATAATCTGATTGCCAGGTTGACATAAATTCAGATTTACAGGTTGAAAATATTCAGATTTCACATTGAAAATATTCAGGG
The DNA here is from genome assembly GCF_022379125.1 of Scophthalmus maximus. Classification (NCBI taxonomy): domain Eukaryota; kingdom Metazoa; phylum Chordata; class Actinopteri; order Pleuronectiformes; family Scophthalmidae; genus Scophthalmus; species Scophthalmus maximus. The sequence goes on from NC_061526.1 coordinate 7,681,729, forward strand.
GACGTCCTAAAAAGCTTAACGTGACTTAATATTGCTAAAGCAGCGATCAATAATCACCAAATTTCTCTCAGATATGCTTCGTCATAAACACTTAAAAACCTGTAAAAAAATCCAAACAGATATCCCATAATTATTGATGTTATCTTACAGTAAGGCTTTTCCTTATAACAGGCTTCCACTGGGAAAACACTGCATGTAAATGCAATCCATAATTTCACAGGTGTGAGACGAAGCATTCGCGTTCTACTAACGTCCCCGGAGTCCGAATCATTCCAGATTTCCCAGTTTTCCTGGGATCAGGCTGACGAGTGATTCCAGCCTCTGGAGCAGATGCAGCACGGTCGTCTGCTGAATCACCGATGATGAAGTTGTTTTTCGCTCTTTACCGCGGTAACACTGACGGACATGTGACATGTGGCAGGACTTTTGCATGAAAAATGAATTTATAGGACAGCCCACATGAAAGAGCATTAATATTAAACCCAGTTTTTGGTTTTGAGGGACAAAAAGCCACCAGATGGACGTTCCTGAGTGCGTCGGGGGGATGAAGGCAAAAGCCTCTGTGACGGGATGGACGTGGTGGAGCGAGTCAAAGGTCTGACACCTGTTGCGTTAAGTCAAACAAGGTGCCGGAGCGAGCAGCGGTGGGATTATCCCGACGCTCCGGGGACAAGGAGTGCACTCCGTCGCACCCAATGACTTCTTTAAAGGGTGTTTCCACATTGTCCCGGGAGGAAAATCACAGGCAGCGGAAAACAAGGAGCTGGAGGAAAACCAAATCTGATTACACTTCTCTTTTCTCCTCCGTGAGGCTCCGGAGATGAAGCGATAAGTCGTCGCCGTCGTCACGGGCGGACGCTCTGACCTGATCCTCACCCCGAGATTCATATGGGACGGGGAAATATTCCAGATCGATCCCAGAGCTCGGAATGTGACGCTCTGGATCCAATCGCGGCTCCTTCCACTTTCTTTAATCAGGAGTTTGATCAGGATCGTTTGGAAAGATTTGCTTTGATTAACTACCAGGAAAAAAACCACAGGGAACTATTTCAGTTAGAAACAGCAGGTTGGCTCACAGTTTTTACCGGTTTCCACCCCGCGTCTTCTCTTCTGTCTCTTTATTGAATCACATTCTGGCTCTTCGACGTGAACATTTTGCTGCTTTTGTCTGTTTTAGATCAGAATAAATTGCATGTTGGATATTGGACGTCAACCGCTCTCGACCTCCCCGTAAACCGAGTTGGGAGAGGGGTGATGACTGTGGGATGGCTCGTCAGACGTGGCTCACTGGGAGAGATCTGGTTCTTAAAATGTCAAAGGTCCAGTTTCTCTTTTCCTGATTGCCAGAACTTGTGGACAAAACCGACAGCGGATCGAATGGCTTTGAGCAACGTGTTGCCAGTAGAGCAACAAAACCCGCCGCCCGGGAGATTTTCTATGGGGACAAAAAAGAAAAAAACTTGAATTATTATCTGGTGTTGGTGGATGAGTCAGAATGACACAGTTCACACTGCGATTCCTTTTTTGGGACCCTGGAGGTTCATTAGCAAAAAACCAGGAGAGAGTTTTTCCTGATTAACGTGTTTGGATTCACTGAGCGGTCACATGAGCGGCGGCGGCGGAGGTGATGGTGACGAGCTGCGACCGGAGCTGTGGGAACGTTCACCCGGGAACCTCAGGTGAGGCCAAGAGGCGAGGAGACGCCACACTGCAGCAGATTGTGTTGCATTCCTTCACACACACACACACACACACACACACACACACACACACACACACACACACACACACACACACACACACACACACACACACACACACACACACACACACACACACACACACACACACACACACACACACACACACACACACACACACACACACACACACACACACACGGCGCTTGCTCTCAAGTATTTGCTCGCCCTCGGGAAACTCCAAACAAACACACAGGCACAGGAGTTGACACTTCAGGGTGTAGGACGACACCTCCAATCGGCCGATTACCACATCCAAATGCTTTGGCCGCTTTGTAATATGCACCGGGACAAAGGCCTGGGAACGGGACGGCCTATCGGAGCGAGGGAGAGAGAGAGAGAGAGAGAGAGAGAGAGAAAGGGGTACGAGTTGGATCTGGGAAAAAACCCCACAGAAAACAGAACAACAAACAAAACAAAAACGGGAACGACGCCATAAAGAAACTCAAAGAAAATCAGGAAAGCAGGATATGAGAAGAAGAAAAGAAAGATAAGAGCGCTGTGTGAAAATACAGCTCAGGAAAATGTGTGTGTGTTTCAGGTGTGTGCGTGTGTGTGTGCGTGTGTGGTGTGAAAAGCCACGAGCAGGTCAGTAACTTGAGCCCCATGTGAAGACGCAGCCACAGGAACTGAGCTCAGGAATACTGAGTCATTACTGAGCAGCTACACTGGTGCTCAAGTTCCCACACACACACACACACACACACACACACACACACACACACACACACACACACACACACACACACACACACACACACACACACACACACACACACACACACACACACACACACACACACACACACACACACACACACACACACACACACACACACACACACACACACACACAGAGTTAATTCAGTGCAACAACTGAATCCATATGTAAAACAGACACTTTCCTTCTCACAGAGATTATATGGCGAGAGGACGAGCTCTGACTCGACCCGACGGAGACGATGCGTCGACCGCGCCGTTAAACCCCGCCCCCTCTCCCCCATCAAACCAGCCCGGGGTCGTCTGGACCGGTCGTCCCTCAACGCGGACAGTGAATCATCACAAGTCGTCATTTCTCTACGGAATGTCGGGGAACGTTGAGGGATTTGAAGTTGGCTTCTTCAAACGTCTTTATTTTTCCTGATTAACACAAAAAATATTCAGTTTATAATGATGAGAAATCTGACGTAAAAAAATGACTGGCACAATCAATAGATTATCAAAATATTTGCCAAACAGCCTTACCGACAATGGACGAGATCCATTATGTGCCCGTCCTTTGTCGGAACATTCAACTTGAGCAGAGATGTCGGGATTAGGTATGGTTGCCAAATTTTTTTTATTTCTTTTGTATATAGGTCCATAAATGTAAATGTTTTACTCCCTGATATCAGAATTGTCATTGCCCCACCAAAAAAATAAATATCAATATTGGGATCTATCAGACATTAACTTATTATTATCTATTAATCAGTTGGTATACAAACATTTTATTTGAATTTTATTTTACTTGTTTGTCACATTATTATGATCAGTGTAAGTGAAACAACACTGTAAAATAATCGTTGGTAAACCAAGAACGATGAGCTGAAAGATGCTAAAACAAAATCAAATCAAATCAAAATCAATCTGATTCATGTAGAATCACAGTTCTACAGACTTGGTCATATTTGGAAGAGGACCGACAGTTTTCCATGTGAAGCCACAGATTAAAATCTGAGTCATTTTTTATTATTCATCAATATGCTGATGACTTTCTTTCTCATTCGTCTGTGAGCGCGACGTATTCAGATTGTTTTGTTTCATCAAACCAACCAACCCTCCCTAGAAGGAGAAGCTGCAGATATTTCACTAAACAAATCTAATTATTAAATTTGATTATTTCCGGTTCATTCCTCGACAAATCAGCCGTTTTCTTTCATGATTATTTGTGATGTTTCCAGTTTTCCTGGTTTTCAGATACTTAAAGTACTCTCGTACTTTAAAACAAAGAGAATATTGAAGTTTAATTAAAAAACCAGGAACAGGCAGGAACAGAAAGCTGACAAGGATCCAGGAAAAGACAAAACACTCGTTCAAGTCAGTGAAATAATTTAGTGGAACAAACAATTTTTTTCTTTTACATAAACATAAATTAATCCACGTCATGATTCTCTCCTTCTTATATATATATATATATATATGTATATATATATATTTATATATTTGTTTTTTTTAAACCTTCCACAGGAGCCGAGGAACGTTCACGTCCTTCCATGAGGCAGCATTGTCTATGTGTTTTATTTGGGAATATGACTGTCCGATCGGAGACGACAGCCGCAGCGTTCCCAGGTGGGAGTTTACAACTGTCAATCGTCTGACAACAAAAAGAAAAAGAAGAAGAATCTGGAGAGTTCCCAGGCTTCCATGAAGTCGTTAAGGAGTGTAAGTGTGTGTGTGCATTAGATCCACTTGTCACACTCTGGAATCCTTCAGCCCGGAGCTACAGGAGGAGGAGGAGGGGGAGGGAAGAGGGGGGAGGGAGGCGTCGGAGCATCCATCAGCCCAGCTCGGAGCGCCGTGTCCGTGCTCGCTGGGGCGGCCGGAGGGCAGACAGGCACGGAGATTCCCAACCCTCCCTTCATCTCTTCCTCCTCCTCCTCCTCCCCTCCTCCACAACGGGATTATCTTTTCCCACCTCCTTTAAAAAAAAAAGAAGAAAAAAAAAAAAAGACAAATGGAGGGGAGAGAATTTTGAGAATTCCAAGAGGGAGGAAGAGAAAAAATAAAAAGCCCAAGAAAAGCAGATGTGAAATATTCCATTGACTAGCTTTCCTCGTGTGCATCCGTCCCGCAGGCGTCCGGGTCAAACCGGGAGGAGTCACTGTTTTTTTTTCTTTTTTCCAAGTGGTCACTTTCAGAAAAAAAACGTCTCCAACTTACCAAAAAAACAAAACAAAACAAAAAAAATTATATTCCATTGTTCTGTGGTCGCCTGTGCACATGGAGCTCCACTTACTTGACTTTCTCTGCACAGCTTCTTTTCAAAGTGGAAAGAGAAGAAGATGGTGCTGGTGTCTGGTCCACAGAGGAGGAAGAGGAGGAGGCGGCTCAGTTGAAGAGGATGGAGTCGGGGTCTCTGTTGGCGATGTGCGCCATGTGCTTCAGAATGTCCTTCTTCGTGATGATGCCCAGCAGCTTCCTGCAGGAAACACAGACAGTTAGAGAGAAGATTATTTCAGTGACAGGAAGCAGAATCGCACATTCCCTAATCCAAGGTCGGTTCCCCGGCATCCCGACGCTCCGTACAGAGGAGGAAGGGGGAGCGGGAGATCGGGGGAGGGGGAGGGGGAAAGTGATCACACGAGAGACGATTACTGTCGACACCTCGGACGCGTCTGGAATGAGAAAAAGGAAAAATCGACTTCCTGTGGCGTGTGGAGCTGAAGACAAATTCAAAACAGCGTCTTGGTTTGTTTTGTTTTTTGCAGGAATTCCAAGAAACTCCGGCATAATAAACGTGGAGACTTGAAAAGACAGAAGATTGAAGCATTTGCATGACCTTTTTAAAATTTTGAAGTTAGACCCTATAACAAGAAGAATTTAAAGGTTTAATGTTTAAATCTAAATTTTTAATTAAATCCCCAATAAAATATTGGCCTGCAGCTTTTTGTTTCACGGACTACAGAAATGACAGTAAAAAAAGGTGATCCAGATGATTTGATAAAGTAAAGATTTAACCTTTTTAAAAAATATGAACATATTTTTGAGCAGATTTTTAAAGATTTACAGTCTCATCGTATTCTGTCGTTTTCGGACGTAAACTCCGTAAAAAACATTTTCCGGAGTTTGCCCGACACGTTCCCTCCACATCTGTGAATCTATGATTTCTGCTTCAGAACGATTCTGATTCCAGTTGTTAAAATTCTGTCTGTTTACCAGAGTTCGTCCCGGCAGCCGCCGGGTTCGAAGAGAACTCGATGTCGATGACAAAAAGTTCCAGCGGAGAGAGAAATAATCCACACAAAACGACGAGGGAGAGAAAGTGATGGAAGAGAAAACCACGTCGGCGTGTTAGTTGTTTGACAGAACATGAAAATATCCATAACAACGATAAAACTCCTTGAGTTTGACAACGTCAGACCTCAAAATTCTAAAACAACTGGAACTTGAGGTTCATTCTCTTCTGTGGTTGTTTTCTCTTCGGGTTCGTCTGAAGCTTACATTACATACAGCAACATTGTCCTTGTGTCGCACCATCATCAATCGTCAAGAAGGCAGATATGGAGTCTGACAGACGTCACTGTGTGTGAGAGATGTTTCCCCTCGCTGGACGCAGTTTTTCGTGATGGATTTGATTTCACACAGACAGAAGAAGAAAGGTTCGGTGAATATTTGCGGGAGGTTTTCACATGACGACCTGGAACGAAGAATTCCATAAAACCGGGGCAAAGTTACAGCTTTGATTTTTTTTTTTTTGAAACTGCTAGCGGCTGCAATCGAGCCATTTTGCCAATACAAGACCCATAAAACAAATGGAATATTTTCACAAGATCCGGGCGTCTGCGCAAAAAGTTTTGCGAGTTGTCAGGAATGATTCAAGAATGTGTGGGAAGATGGAGAATGTGGGGGAAGAACATCGGGTGTCCGGGCCCCGATGAATAAGGAAATACTTCACACACACACACACACGTCCCGAAGATCTTTTTCGAGCCACTAAACCCTCCCGTCACTGACGTCCTGTCAAACTGACTCCACCACCTCCAGTCTCGCACTTCCTGTCTCCCGTGATAAAAGCTCCCCGGGCCTCAGCAGAAGACAAATTAACAATCGGGGACGAGACGCTCAGTCGATCAATCACGCTCCGATCGCTGGGAATCACCGGGAGTCACTTTGAAGACGCGGTTTCGAGAATTTTTACGAGCGACGGCAAAAAACAGAACACAGCAGGAAAAATTTGAGAAACTGCTCTTCTTCTTCTTCTTCTTCTTCTTCTTCCTGCGTCTGCAACATCTGCTTTTTTTCCATTACGGAGAGAGAGAAAAAGCCCGGAATGTCATTACGTCAACAGACGGACAGATTCCATGTCTCAGTAAAGTTCACATATTAATCCTCAGACTGAACCTCCCCTCCATTAACTCTTCATGTCATCCTCCCTCGCGTTTCCCCTGAACGCCCGAGCTGACAGCGGGGCGACCCGCGGCGCGTCGGACACTTCTGAACCTATCTCACTTTAACGTCTACAGGAGTGGGAGTGTCGTCCTCGTCTCTCGTCTCCTCTACACGTCTTATATCGCTTTCTTTAAATTCTGAATGTGTACGTGTACATGTGTTTTGGTTCTCACCCGTTGTGCGTGACGAGACACTGGCGTAGGCCCAGCTTCCTGAAGATGTCCACGGTGATGTCCATGGGCGTGTGGTCGGTGACCGTGAAGGGGCTCAGGTCCATGATCCCCCGCAGGCGGAGGGGGGGCGGACCGTCGGCGGCGTGGGGCGGAACGTGCTCGGTGAAGACCACCTGCGAGGCGCTGACGACGCCATCCTGCCGCTTCCGGGCGTTGTCTGGTAAGAGAGAGAGGAGAGAGGTGGGGAACGTTTAGTACTTTAAAATTAGATTTACTTCATCGACAAACAAAAGAATCATTCTTCTTTAGTGTAACGGTCGCCTAGCAACACACACACGCATGCTTACAGATCGGGCTGATTATTCAATGATTTTTCAATGTGCAGTTTTCAGACGTCGCTCCAGCATCTTGTGTCGAAAGCTTCTTTTTTTTCAAAACGCGAACTCCGGAAAATATCCAAACTTTTCCTGGAGTTTACAGTTTCACATATGACTATCGCGGCAGGAGCAACATGCACAACAGCAGGAATATTCTTTGGCTTCTGGGTCGAGGACGTGACGGGACAATTCCGCCGCGGAAAGTGGAAGTGTTGTGGTGTAGATCGCCTGGGTGGCGAGGAAGTTTTAAATTCTAACAGCCAGATCTTTTTTCCTCGGCACCTGATCTTCGTTTCTGGATTTTTCCAGCTCTTCCTTCCTTTTTTTCCGACTGACATATTGAAACCATTTTTATAACATACAGTTCATTTCAAGCATCTGACCTATGGATATTAGCAGGTCTCGTCTGAGCACGAAACCCACGAGCCGCTGCGACTCCTGGGACACGACCACAGGGAAACCGCTGTAGCGCGTGCTCTCCACCAGCGCCTGCGGACACATAACACACACACACACACACACACACACGTTAGTGTACATGCAATAACATCCACAAAATAAATTATAAACCACAGTTTGTATGAACTACACTTTGTGTCAAACGTGCCCTCAGATCTTGTAAACGCCTTTTCGTCAGTTTACGTTCGAGCAGATTAATTCATAACACGGCCCGAGGCGCCTCTCGCTCATATCTTACATAAACATCTTTTCACAGGTTTATTAATCTTGCTTCCATGCCTGCACTCATTTTTTCTTCATCATAACCACATGTACTTCTTACTACATGACAGTGTATTTATTTTTTTCTCATACATTCCAGTGTGTTTGGATGTACAATGTGTGATTAATGCCCGTTACTGTACCTCCACCTCGCCGACGGTCATGCCCTCCTGCGTGAGCATGGCGAGCGCGGGGTCCGACCTCCGTGGCCTCATCACGTCCACCGCCAGGCTGCTGTGGTCAAACTCCTCCTTCGGCTCCAGGAACGGGTAACCGTTCAGCCGGATGTGAGCCTGCACGACACGGACGAGTAAAAAAGACAAAATTCAAGCTACAGTGTGTAATATTTAGAAGAACCTATTCAAAGAAGTTGAATATATTGTCTATATCTATGTGTTCATTTATGTATAATCAACTCTGAATGAGTTAAATATAGTGACATGAGGTGGACTCGACCTCTGTGAGTCTCCATGTTTGCTACGTCGTGTCGAATTACGGTTGTTGCACAAAACGGTCTAGAATACGTTGCGTTCATGTAGAATGCCAGAATTCAGACGCTGCCAGAAACCGGAAATGGAATCGGCGGTGCGCCGGCGGTGTTCCCTGTCGGTTGCTCAGTTGGTTGCGGTTTGCAACTTTACTTCCAAATGCCGATTTGAAAGTAAAATGCAATGCAATTAACAATTGGCCAACATCGTGCGATTTACATGGCGCTTTGTGTTTGGTGTGAACGTAACTGAAATACGGTCAAAATTATTTTTAAGGCTGTTATTTGTAAATTAAAAAGAAAAAAAACCAACTTGATATTTTTTAAAACAATAACTCACATCACGACTTTTACTCGAGCGTGTATGTTTTCATCTGGAGAGGAACCATGTGGGAATGTGGGTATGAAATGTATGATTACCGATGGAAGTTTGCCAAAAAACACATCAGACCAAAGTGGGAAACAAAAAATGAGGAATTATTGTTACAACGTCAGCCCGAACTCAGACTTTCAGCCTTTTTGAAAAAAACACAAACATTTCAGATTCAGATCTCAGACACGTGAAACACGTCACGTCACCTCGTAGATTCCCTCTCTCCCGAAAGCGTCCGCCACCCACTTGCTGGTCATGGTCGCGGCCATGAGCGGGACGATGTACTCCAGCCCGCCGGTCAGCTCGAACATGATGACGACCAGCGACACCGTCATGCGGGTCACGCCGCCTGGAGGTGAAGAGGTCAGATCAACTCAGCCACAGAACACTTGAGTCAAGATAAACATCTACGACAGTGCGTTTATGATTTTGGGTCCATGGGGTTGAACTGCTGCAGTCGTGTTCTTGTAAACAATGCTGCAGGTCGGAGAAGTTCATTACTTGACGTTTTTAATCTGATAGTTTGAGGTCTGTGTTTCCCCCCCTCGTCCGTACATGGAAACGTTTTAGTTCAGCTCAGTGGTTCCACTGTAAATCCAGTTCACAAAGTGCTGTTGCATGTTTGCGGCAGGAAACCAAAGCGACATGCCGCCGTCGTATATTATTGTAATAATATCAATACTACTTTTTGTGTGTGGGTCGTGTCTCTAATCTTATTTGTGACATTTTTCCGACCACATCTTTGTCGACGTTGACTTTTGACCAATCAGCTCCAAAAGTTTAGAGAAACACTCCCGAGTAATATTTATTCACTTGTTACACACACACACACACACACACACAGACGAGGGGTTAATAATAGTTCCCTGCTTCCAGTAGCGCCGACATGCACGGTAATAAAAATGTCCGGACATGGAATCCAATTACTAGAGACATTAAAAACATAAAAGTCCTAAAAACAAAGAAATGCTTATGGGCAATAAAAAAAAACAACTTTTGTGCATAAAAAGTATTTAAACTATAATAAATAGGAAAAACAAGTTTTCCCTTGAGGGATGCGATCAGCAACACGAGCTATATAAAACTATTTAAATATGGACGGATATAATAACAGTAGTTTTTTGTATTTTAGTCAGGGACACGAACGGCCTCTGGGCAAAAAACTGCTGGAAAACTTTAAATAACTTCAGAGGGAAATTAACAAAAAAAAGGAAAGAATACTGTTGAATCCCTTGTGAACTCAGCAGCTTCTGTTTTGACACTTAAATAATATATTTCCTCCGCGTGACAAAGCTCGACCTCGAGGAACGGGATGGTAGAGCCCAAAACTTAGTTCCTGTCAGAAATTTACTAACCGTTAATAATGTGCTCGTTTATATCCAACGTGTAACGCCGAAGAAAAGTTCACGATCTGCAGATACTTCTTTAAAAAAAAAAACGATTTATTGAGAACTTCCAGAAAGATATAATTCAATAATAGTTGGAATAATAATTCCTGAGTTTTACAATTTCGAACGTCAGTGATTTTATTTTCCAAAAGAACCGAACATGATTCAAAACATTATTTTTTAAAACGAGCGACTATATCATGGAACAAAAGCAAATAAAGCAGGAAATCTGATTTTATCAAATATTTGAAACATGTTGCTTCGCTTTGAAAACTTGTTTAACAGATTTGAACGAGTCGTAGGATCAGATTATTCCTTTTGCAGTGTTCAATGTATGTTTTGCATCATGAATTTAGGGGGATAACCTAGTTTAATAACATAATTCCAAAGGCAAAAACTACTGTACAGTCTCCTGAAGGCCTGGGAAGCATCTGAGCCGAGTGGACCCAACGTCCCTTCTCTTCCAAAACCACATCCATCTGCTCCCCGGGACCCCCGGAGACATTCCCAAATCAGGCCGAACGTGTATTTTTAAACCCTCTGGCGTGTTCCCAGACTTTGTACATGCTAAGAATACCGCAACAGAAACTTCCCGATTGAATGCCCGAGCGGAGCTGCTCGTCCTGCCCCCCAGGGGGTTCAGTCGGAACATTTCTGGTTTGGATCCCTTTGTCTCACCTAAGCACGCGGCGGCGCCGACCATGGCGTAGAGCCCCGGCGTGATGCAGTCCGCCCCCGGCGAGCACCAGCCCTTGAAGATGAACCAGTCGTGGTGGTAGTAGGCCAGCTGCTCCATGCCGACGCCCAGCAGGCGGCCGGCGATGGCGCCGACGGCCATGCTGGGGATGAAGAGGCCGGAGGGAACCTGCATGGCACAAAAATGATTAACGGATGTGATAATAAATCTGGATTATAAAAAAAAAAAAATGGTTTGAAATGACGTGTTTATGAAAGAGATTAAATTCATGTTTTTTGTTATTTTTTCTTACACAATTCACACACGTGTAGTCCAACTTTTTGTTGAAGCTTTAGAACTGAAAAATAAAGATTTATATATATACACATTTTAATTTGAAGGACACAATCGGTGTCAAGATTTACTGCGATCCAATAATGAGCGAGAGGATATATATGTATAAAAATAATGATGAAATTATTAAGTGAAACAATGGCAGTTCGGTCTGAATTTGAGGCTACTTTAGCATATTTGCAAAAAAGAATAAAAAAACCAACAAGATGGAGATGAATTATTGGCCGGTGCAGCTGAGCAAATTAAAACACACACGACTTGCAGAGTTCAAAGATCCTCATCATGTCAAGTGACGGTTTGGAAAAAACAGCATGTTCCATAAAAAGTAAATTAAAAACAACGCCCAAAGGCGGCAGAGAGAAGTTCACTGTGACTCAGTTTAAAGCCTCTGTAATTAAGTGATAATCAGTTTGTCCAGAGAACAATCTCCTTTAATCTGCACGTAAAGAGCCACAGTGGTTTTTTTTATTTTTTCTTCTTCTTCTTCTTCTCTTTTACAACTGGATTCCTGCAGGAAGCCACATGACGGTGAGTCACGTTGCAGTGGATCAGCTCGTAAAACGTTTTTTTTTGAGTTTTTTTAAATGATGCTGCATCTGGCAAAAAGAACGAGCGGTGATTAAGAGACTGAAAGTAGGACACTGGTTTCAGGATCAGGTCTGAGGCAGCTGGGACGCAGCAGCGACTGTGTGTGTGTGTGTGTGTGTGTGTGTGTGTGTGTGTGTGTGTGAGAGAGAGAGTGGGTGTTTCACCGACCTTCATGCCAAAGGTGATGACGGTGATCAAGATCTTGAAGACTAAGGCCAAGGCCAGCTGCCACAGAGCGGTGTACAGGCCTTCCCCTGCCGGCCGGTCCGCCAGGCTGTTACCAACACCTGTTTCTGACGTGTTGGCCGGCTGCAAGTGGGTGTGTGTGTGTGTGTGTGTGTGTGTGTGTGTGTGTGTGTGTGTGTGTGTGTGTGTGTGTGTGTGTGTGTGTGTGTGTGTGTGTGTGTGGACATGAGCAGCAGGAGGACAGGAAAGATAAACACAGAGATTATGATGGAATCAGACAAAATGTAAACGAGGTGGGGAAAAGGACGGAGGAACAGAGAAACGCCGGCGGACCTGTTTGTAGCCGCAGAGCTGGGAGGAGTCGAGCAGCGAGCAGTCATTGAACAGCTCGGAGATGAGCTCGGCGCCGCTCATCCTGGTGTAGCTGTTGGGGAAGGCGAGCAGGGCGGTCACCGCGGCGACCACCAGCACCTCCGTGACGGCGTAGTGACCCAGGCGAGTGGTTTTACCTGAGACGAGAGTCGGATCGATAAGGAAAGAGAAAGGCGCCAGGTCTGACGTCCTGAAGTCTGCATCCACACTCACGTCTCCTGCACCAGGCGATGTTGGCCCTGATGAACAGCGCCCCCCACAGGCCGCCGAATATGCCCAGCAGGATGAAGGGGGCCAGCTCCACCAGGTGCCACGGAGCGTGGAACTCCACGTAGAACAGCACCAGGCGGCTGTTGCCGAACGGGTTGATGGAGCGCAGCGTGAAGGCGGCGACGAGCGCGGCGAAGAAGGAGCGCCACAGCGTCTTCAGCGGGAAGTAATAACTCACCTGGAGGAGGAGGAGGAAGAGAAGGAAGAGAGGGAATACGAGTGATCAGTTCCAGCTCAACGTCGTCTACTTTGCTTTCGGAAGGTTCCAGACTTCCTAAGTGACGTGACCCGGAAGTATTTCAGCGACGGCTACAATAAGAAGGAGATTCATCGCTTCCCATCTTATCTACTTAAGAGGAAAAAAAGGCAATAATATGTCAAGAGGATTTGTTGTCATTTTTTTAAAAAAGTTTTTATAATGTTTCTTGCTACCACTGTTTTATGTTGCTTTTCCTGTTTTAATTTACATGGTTATATATATCTATATTTTCAAATTAAAACCTCTTGTACCTGAGAATGATGAAAATACAGATCTTTCTGATTCTGAAAAGAAACGCCTTGTGTAAGTGCAGCCAGATTTTCTCTCCTTTCATAACTCCTCACAGGAGGAATAGTGTTTAGGAAAGGAAGCTACGATCCTCCCTCAAAAAAAATTCCCAGGGTGGGTTTTTACTGAAGAGAGATTACAAAGCTTATAATTCCAAAAGAAAGAAGGACGATGCCCAAAGTCAAGAAAAATCAAACAACACGTGGAAAAGCAATTAAAAATCAATCAGGATTTGTTTAGTCACCTGCTCGCGATAAAATTATCTGATTGGAATTGAAGCATCGCTGTATTTCACGTCTCACGTTGCCAAGAGAGACGTCGCCGTCCGATCTTATCTGAGATCTCGACCTCAGTGTAAATACTGTCGACGCAGACGAGGGGATTGTGTGTGTTTGTGTGTGTGTGTGTGTGTGTGTGTGTGTGTGTGTGTGTGTGTGTGTGTGTGTGTGTGTGTGTGTGTGTGTGTGTGTGTGTGTGTTTGTGTGTGTGTGTGTGTGTGTGTGTGCGCGCGCTCTCACTTCTTCCAGGCTGAAGAGAACTCCTCCGATGGGTGCGCCGAACGCCACGGACACGCCGACTGCTGCCGCCGCCGATAAAACCTACGAGACGGGAAAAACAGCAAACAAACATCTGAGTGAACGAAACAGACGAAAAACAGTATGACGGGAGTTTATTGTTTCACTCTGTCAGAAACATTTGACGTTTCAGTGAACGGCGCAACCGATCGCAGAAAACTGTTTTTTTCTAGTGGCCGTGGGAGTTTGGCGGATTATTGTTCTTTCGGTCAGTAGATTTACTGAGCAACAGACTGGTCAGATTAAAAATAAGAATTGGACATTTGAACATTTATATATCAAAGAAGAAGAAGAACTGAAGCCAAAACGACAGGAAACAATAAAAAAAAAGGAGTTTGAGGATCACGCATACATTTACAGTGAAGTAAAAATGCATTAAAGGAGAATAAAATCCATTCATAACAGGAAAAAACTGATAAAAATTACTGTAAAAATGCTGCAAAGGAGAAACAAAATGAAATAAAACCTTCTAAACTGATTAAAACCATCAGTAAGATTTAGATGAAGCTTCTTGTATAACGTCTGTCAAATCGCAGGTTCTCATAGACGACAGTAAACTCCGCCTCTTAATTCACCGCCTCGCTCGTACCTCTCGCCGCTTGGCCTCGTTCTTCCGGTACTTGGTGAACAGGTGACACAGTATGTTGGCGCAGCAGCACGCCACGTGCACCAGGGGGCCCTCCTTCCCCAGACTGAGCCCCGAGGAGACGGCCAGCACCAGGGTGATGGTCTTGATGATGAGGGTCCACTTCCCCAGGTAGCCGCGGATGATGAAGCCGCTCAGGATGGTTTTAATCTGAGAGAGAAGGTGAAAAGTGTTTGTGTGAGCAGAGGAAGAAGAGTGTGTGTGTGTGTGTGTGTGTGTGTGTGTGTGTGTGTGTGTGTGTGTTTGTGTGTGTGTGTGTGTGTGTTTGTGTGTGTGTGTGTGTGTGCAGAGGATCAGGAAGTGTTTGCGTTCTGACGTGAGGGTTCACGCTCGGGGAGGGGGATTGTAACTCCGAGAGTAGATATTGATGGAAATGGGAAAGGAAAGTAAAGACGGTGGAAGTTTGTATAATAAAATAAAATTAAAATTAAACTGCCAATCTCTCAAAGTTAAAGTGATCAATTTTTTTTAAAGTAGAGTGAGGAAAAATCATAATTAACACGATGAAGAAATAAGAGAAAAAAACGTTATGGTGTTTGCATTGCGGTCTCACCTCCGGTATTCCAGAGCCACATGCGTACGGAGCAAAGGCCCGGACCAGCGCGACGGCCAGGAAGGCGAAGAGCAGCGCCCAGAAGATGTACATCAAATAGTTCACAATGTAGGCAAACGCACCCTGCGGGGCACACACAAAGACAATACACACGATTTATCATTTCTATATAAATATAGAAAACATCAGCTTTGTATTGTTTCTTTGGTGTCATGACAGTTTTCAACCAGGAGAGGGAACCAAAGCACCATGTTAACAGTGGCATGATGGGAACTGTGACTGTTTGGAGCCATGAAGCATATTAATATATTTTTTTTAAAAACCAACCATTTGGCTGCTGAATGTAAAATTAATAATTGTGCAGAAGAAAGAGTGTCCGACCTCCGGCGTCCCCGTGATGAGCTCCGCCCAGCTCTGCCACTGCGGACAGCGGTCCCGCTCCTGGAACGTGGTCTCGTTGGAATTCCAGCAGCAGTGCTCGTGGTTGAACCAGAAGCCGATGAGACACACGCCTTCCTTCATGTCCGTCAGCCAGTGGGCGGCGATGTCGATGCCGCCGGCGAGAGCGCCTGGAGCGACGGCACAGAGAGAGAGAGACGGGACAGAAGAAGAAGAAGAAGAAGAGAGTGAGCAGAAACATCATAGGTTGATTAAATATTGTTTGTGTGGAGATGATGTGTACGTGTGTGTTACCTGACATGAGTCCCACCAGCAGCATGAGCAGCCACCCGGAGAAGGCATCGCTGACGCTGATCAGCAGATCCACGGTCGACCGACGGCTCTTATTGGTGATCTGGACGGAAACAGAACATCATCATCATCACGGTGATTTATTTTACATCCTGTATTAAATCATATTGTCATGCCATAGGATTCTGTCCATGTTGCTGCTTCAGACAGTATAATAAGTACAATAAGCAATACGGCACTTTGCCCTCGCACCTCTCGGTGTCGGTCGCGGTCCTTGCTCTTCTCTCGGACCCAGTCGATGGTGTTGAAGTCTTCGTACGTGCCCACTCCGGGCAGGAGGTCCTCCAGCGGGTCCACCAGTTTACTGGGGCCGGTACCATTCACGCCGGCTGCTCTGGCGACGCCCCCACCGCCTCCGGCATGCACCTCGTAACCTCCTGGAAGAAGAGGAAGAGGGAGACAAGAGAGAGAGAGGGAAACACATGTTAGATGTGCAATAATGTCGTCAACACGCAAACGCCGACATCTTGTTTGCAACCATGTGGTTCTTATATGTATGTGTATATATATATATATATATATATATATATATATATATATAATATCCTTCCTCCATCAGCCAATCATTCACACATGAGAATTCCCTTCACAAACATCCGTCTCACTTTCCAACACGATTTGCTGCAATGCATTAAAACAAAAGTGTCCTCACTTACAGACCAGAGCTGACTGGTTCGACCGGTTTTACACATTCCGGGTGTAAATAAATAAAATGTTCTCTGTCACCGAGACGACAGGAAGCAAGAAAAACCCAACGTGTAAAATGTAACTTTTTCTATTACAACTAGACAGGTCTTATGTCTTTGCCCGGTCATTAGGTTAACAGTATACAACAGGATATATTTTTTCCCCTCTGAACGATAAATCGTGAGCCCTTTTTTTTCTTTAGGATGGATTTGCCCCCTCAAATTATTCGTGACAGCCAAAACAAAGCAGGGCTGAGGCCTTGAGAAGATGCAGCGTACAGGGATTTGTGGCTAAGGCTGCGAGGACACGGACACTTAAATATATACACACACTTTAATATACACAAGGAGGAACACAGACTAGTTAGAAAAATGGATAACTGGAACAAAACAAAAAGAAAACCAGAGGCAGGTTTGTAAGTTTGACCTCAGCCTTGAGGACATAACAGGGTCTGTGACCCCTCACATGCATGAAATAGGAAACACACACAGAGATAAGAGTGTTTGGAAAAAATCATGAATCTGTTGCTGTTGACCTCAGTGTCAAATGCAGCTACTTACACACACTCTCACACTCTCTCACACTCTCTCACTCTCTCTCACTCTCTCACACACACACACACACACACACACACACACACACACACACACACACACACACACACACACACACACACACACACACACACACACACACACACACACACACACACACACACACACACACACACACACACACACACACACACACACACACACACACACACCAGGCGGCGGCAGTCAGATTTGTTTTCTCCGCAGCACAGGAACATTAACCACACCACTCGGTGCTTGTAAATTGGTCTTAATCATTAAACTCCGCGGTGTTAAAGTGAAAATGATCAGCCGAGGACACAACAAAGCCACATGCAGCCATAAAACTTAACACCATCTAAAACACACACACATTGAAGCAGAAACAGAAACAGAAACAGAAGACACACACACACACACACACACACACACAGGTAGCTGCAGTGGAGGAAATACAATGATCCTGTTACTCGAGTATAACCGGTGGCGGCAGGATAACTAGAATTTTTTAAAATGGACTTTTCATTCATGACAGAGCAGGCGAGCAGAGCTACAAAGCAAAAGAAGCTCCTTTACCATTTTCAACCAGCTCCTCCTCATCCAGCCGCCGAGTCCAGAACTGCCAGACCATCTTTCATCCCTGGACCAACTCAAAACTCAGTATCAACATCTAAACACTGGGAATCTTTTCCCCTCCTCTGAACTCCTGTAGGGAATTGGACTCTGGCAGGAGCACCGCCCTCAGTGGCAACCAGCCTCGGAGAAATGAGTAACGATTGGACGATCGTGGATGCCGACTTGCAGAGCTGGTGGGATCTGTTTTACGATAGGCTGAGAGAGAGTGTGTGTGTGTGTGTGTGTGAGGTATGTACTACTACTAACTTCAGGTTAAACTCTACGACGCTGGTTCTCTTCTTACCGGGGTAAATCACCATGGTAACCTATGACCAATCAAGTCACTGGAAAACCCAGAGTCACGTTGTATTATAGGGGCCAGCTTAAAATTTTGAAAAAATATTTTTAAATAGGTTGTTCTTTTCTGTTTTAAGCTGTTGAATCATATTATTTTCGCTCCAGTCTATAGTAAGACGCCTAAACCAAACTGACCTGCAGGTGTCAGCGTTTCTTTTTCGTATCATATACTGACAAACGTTATCCGTGGTCCTGACCGTGTCGCTTAGGTCTATGAAGGTCTTTGACCTGCTGAATCCTGTGGGATCTTGATAGTAGTCAGGAAGTGAGGCTGTAGATAAACAGTGCTACGTAACAGGGTGTTTTCTTTTTCTCTTCAGTCCCCTCAGGCAATAAAAACCCTTTCAATGTATATATATGATGTATGAGAAACATATTTAGTTCACCAACCAAACCTCTGAGTCTAATAAGAGTCTGGGATCCTCAATGTTTCAGAGAAACTGGAACTGACGATTTTGGAATTGAAGCTGAATGTAAAGCACAGTCATCCCGACCCTGCTGTGACCTCAGGAGGAACGTGGCCGTACACAAAAGCTCCACGAGTTACACATCACTGTATATTTACAGGAGATATGAGGAAACCACGGTGAAATTCTTTTGACGGTGGCGAGTGCCGACACTGAAAGGTTTGGACTGTGGCAGTTATTCAAAACCTCCAGTGACGCTTCCGGTGTTTGGTGTCTGGTGAAAACCACATGAGCAGCCGAGTCATTCATCCTGCGGAGTTGTGCATCTTTGTTCTTCAAACTTTTAGTTTTGACTGGCTCAGGAAAAAAAACTTGTGAAAAGATTTTTGGGGGGCTAATGCTGATGCCGATATTAGGGAGTGAAAGAATTGTGATACAGCTATATATCGGTCAATATATATATTTTGGGGGCATCACCAACTGAGCTTGATGTGCAGGCGTCTGCCTGGTGACTGCTGATGTCGCTGGGACATCACACCGACAAGAGACGGGGCAAATGGAAGGAAGACTCTTGAGATTTTTCTGAGGAAACGCTGCCTCGTTTCCAAATCGTCCATCGAGCGCGAGGAAACTAAAGAATCAGCGCAACTGGGATCAGTGGACTCATTCCGAAGTCGGGCAGTGACGTCGCAGTCGGCAACCAAGTGATTAATCAGATCTGGGTTGAATCTGGTTGCTAAGGGATTGATCCCCGGTGGTTGCTAAGGGATTGATCCCCGGTGGTTGCTAAGGGATTGATGCCCGGGTCAGACGGCAACAACATTTCCAGAACATTCAGGCGACTGTGTGGAGCACGCCCACTCGCTCGCCGTGACCAGGGAGATTACAGGAAACTCTCTGGAAAATATCCGGAACAACATTTGCGGACTTTGCCCCCACTTCCGGCAAAGTTCAGGAAAATGTGCGGACTTCAAGAGTGAGCTAGACACACTACAGAACAAACCGGTGGCAACATTCAAACTGTCGCAAAAAAAAACAAAAAAAAACAGAAACAATCCGAGCTGGATTTCACTGAGTAAAGTGATCCGGTCGTAAAACGGTCAGAAACACAGGACTTGAAGCAACAACACTCTCCAGCCTGGAACGTCCTGCTGAGCTCAGCACTCGCTCCCTGTCAGTGTGTGTGTGTGTGTGTGTGTGTGTGTGTGTGTGTGTGTGTTAGCCGACTATAATTTTTTCATTTTCACACAGCCTTCACACGCACGCACGCACGGTCAGTCTCCAGCGGGTGGTTTGAACTTTGAACTCCTGAGGTCTGGTTGCCATGGGAACTGGCCTGTCACATGAGCCCCCCGCCGTGAGACGACAAACAAGCCTCTCTGGTAAACGTTAACATCCACGCCTGTTAAATCATATTTACTGGCTCCGAGGAAAATTGAATTAAAGACACAATGTGCGTCATGTTTCGCCAGATAAAAGTTTTTCCGCATGGCAGAAAGAAACTGAAATATTAGAATGATGCAACAGGAAAACCACTTCAAAAGACTCTGAACTGAACAAAAGAAAGGACATCACTGGTGTCTGCTGTGTTTCTTTAATCCAAAATCTAAAACGTGCCGTCCAAACATGGCGGCCTCCCGTCTTTCCTGTTTCACACCCGGTGAAGTAAACACTGCGATACGATTTTTTAAAAGAGTCTGACCACACTGTACTGTAACCAGAGCTGTGACTCACTCGCTCCCTGTCAATCATTACATCCTGTTGTCACCAGCGGTTCGGGCGCCGGACGCTTTTAAGAAGAAAGTCCTCTGACAGGACGTATGATGTCAATATGACCAAGGATTTAAAAAAATATCTGTGAAAACAAAAACAAGGGTGAGAAACCGTATAGATTTAAATATTAAAATATAAATCATCCATTAAACCATTAAAGCTAATTCATTCTGACGTGCGAGTCTCTTTTCGCTTTGTCATCGTGGTAGGGAAGTCCCTCTCTGGAAACATTTTCCAGTTTTCTTCCTGGTGTGGTTTTTCGAGGGAGTCGTTCATCCTCCAGGTTGGACGAGTTCCAGTCTTCTTCCATGGACGCATTTCTTTTTTTGAATCTCCCTCTGTTTATGATTTCGTGGAGCCCTTCGGGACTTTGCTACAGGCTGTAAAATAATTTCCAAACAGTTTATTCTCGATA